>NC_041717.1:7962543-8045964 GCF_900700375.1 Denticeps clupeoides | reverse complement strand
AGTATAATTAATGTGTAAATGAGCACAAAAACATGCGCACAGGAATATTCAAAATAGAAATGAATCAGAAAAAGAAAACATTAAAAAGTGAACACACACACACACACACACACAGCTGCCTCTTCTGCCTACGCATGCCCCAGCTCATCAGATCTGTGTTTTTAAAGTCTCCTCACACTGCAGTGCTCCAAACTCCCAATGCACATGAAACAGAAAAGGCCATGAGTGTCATAATGGAGGAGCATAAAAAAACGAGAAAAGACATTCCAACTGAGGGCAGAGTGGACGTTTAATTAGATATTCTTCACCGTCTATATATAGGTGGCTCTTTAAAGCATTTGCTAGATGGATACGTATCCCTGCATTCTAATTATGATGGAGGAGCTAATGAGCCTGCACTGCATGTCCCAGATACAATTCATCTGTATGATCTGAGAGCAGGCCGGCCACAGTTTCTGCTACCATCAGAGATGGTCCACTGGGAGGCCACTCTGAGAGCAGTGCAGGATGAAGGGAACCAGTGGGGCCCGAGGTGCCGAGGCTCACTGATCTGAGAGGTCTGTGGTCACTTGGGAGAGTCAGTTGATGGGGGGCGTCAGTCTTGCAGCCCAAAGCTCTGTGGTTCAGTGAGAGCGTGGTGCTCAGATCTCTGCCAGCTTCTCCGAGGACTCTGACAGGAGCGCTTATAGGATTTGCGTTGGGGTTAGGCTGAGCAGGTCTGCTCTGGGATCGACTGATCAGGACTGGAAGGGATCAGTGGGAAGGGCACCTGCTGAGTCCTGTTTCTTTACTGTTTTTCCAGAAGATACTCAGCAGAAGACAAAACGTTGTCTGACATCACTGGCCAAACTCGTGGCTGCCTCTTCCAAAGCCTCCGCTTTCTGAACAGCGTCAAAAATACATGTACCATTTCATGTTTACGGTGTTTCGCTGTTTTACAAAGCCACATAATTTAGCTGCTTGTAGGCTAATTCCTGGAGCAATATTCTCTGAACCCTCAGAGCTCTGGGGAGCATAGCGATGACAAATTTGATCTGCTTTGCAGGCAGTCGGTTGAAAGCCTTCAGAATTATTTTCTGCCTGCCCTGCCGCTAGGGGGCGCCACCTGACTCCTTCTCTTCATCCTCACTGTTATGTTTGGTTTACTGTCACTAATGTGACTTTTATGGCTGTTATGAATAAACCACAAGTTTTTCTTTGTTGTGTGTTTTTGATGTACAGACATTAAGCTTTAGTACACTTTAGCAGTTGTAAATATAGACACATGTATTGCCGAATAATGAAAAATAGTTTGGATCTTGAGTAACATCCTCAAAAAAAAAACACATTTGACCTTTAGAGCTTATTGTTCGGTAACATTTACGGTAACATGTGCTCATTGTTTATTTAAGGCATCATCAATTTTTAAGCAATTTTGTTTAGGCAACTATCTATTCTGATTGTCCAACTACCTGGAGGATCTGAACATTGTGCAAATTGCATACATGAACTGGAAATGTTTCAACAAAATGTTTTACAGACCAGTTAAAGAACAACTTAACAACCGGACAATTTACATCTGTATCTGTTTACAACAACAAATGCACTGTATTTTCTGACTGCTTCGCAACATATCGCCTGCCAGTCTAATTATTTACTCAGATAGTCATACCACTTGCCTATCACCATGGCAACATTAACCAGCGCAGTATATTTCGAATGTGGTAGTTGCTGGAATTTATTCACCGTTGGTGAAGTGCTGGGCAGGGCTGATTCTTTCGGAGTTGTTGTTCATCGCGCTACGGCAGCAAGTTGCGCTTGAAACTATGACTTTGTGGGTCAATTGGATGATTATAGCAAACCAATAGGTAATCACCTCTGTTGGACTGCATGCGTCCATATGTAATCATGGCTCAACAGAAACGAGCAATTAGTGTCTCATTGTGAATGGAGAGCCAGGAAAGTGCTCTGTCCTTTTCAAGCGCTCCTCTCCTCTTTTTCTCCCACTTCTCACCCTCACACACACTCTGCTCATGGCACTCTGGAGTCTCCCCTCGCGTGCAGCTGCCGCCTTCTGAGCAGTCTTCTCTCCCAGTGGGACAACGTCCAGACTGGGGGAACAAAAGTGATAAATTAGTCTCTTGCTGGATAAGAAGCAAAGGCAGTTCATCTTCCTCAACCGACCTTGAGTTTATGAGCTGTAATAAAACATCAGCCCCCACCACTCCTGGAATTGGTATACTAAATAATGCAGAGCATGTGCATTACTTCCTTACATTATTCTGTTATTCGCTGTACGGATATTTGCACCCAAATGCACTCGTGTTGAGTAGTTATAATGTCACTCTTAAGGATGCAGAATGTTTTCGTTCTCTGTGAGAGACCTTTACTCATTAGTTATTCAAGTGCATGCAAGCAACAAACTGACGCACAAAAGCACCTGTGGTCAAGTGTGTACAGTACTTGGGCAGTGTGTACAATGAGCACCACTGATCAGTGAGGTCATACGGGGCCAAATTGGTTGTAATCCATTTTATTTAGCTGGCTTTCATCTTTTGTGCTTCTCGTTTATGAGCAATAATTAAAAATAATGGGCAGAACAGGCCAACGGCCCGCTGCTGCCAAATTTTCAGTGGCCCCACAGGTGTAATGCTGACAAAATGTCACATTTTTCAAATAAACCCTCACACCGCTGATCTACAGAAACACAAACATGAAAACCCCCCTGTTCCGGCTCAGATCTTGTCTTTTTGTTCAAGTGCCACCCAAAAGGCGAGATGCTGCATGAGCACCTCCTTTAGAATTGCGGTCGACCTTCATCAGTCAGCTGGCCTTGCTGTGGTCTGGAATCTCTTGATTGTGCAGGAAAAGTCACAGTCCACCAGTCAGAACAGCAACGCCTCTGCATTGTGCTTCAGCTTCTAGGTGGACAGGAGTCACTTCACCCACGAAGTTGAAAACCGAACAAAATGATTATTTCATAGCACAATGGTTGCGTGCCCTGACACGAAGGGCCACGGCTTTGGGCTCTGTAATCAATAGCACTGCAGCACTGATCTGCAGGATGAAATGAAAAATGGACCGGCTGTCGGGCCTCCAAGACCAGGCTGGGGAACAACAGCTTACATAATTCACACTGGTTATCATAACCAGTGAGACGCAGACCTCGAATTAAACTCCCCCACGCTGCTGTCTCCTGATTTATTACAAAGCACAGCGCTGTTAGCAACAGCGGACACACCACCGATCATGAGACACACACCGCAGGCTACATCCGAGCGGACAGAGGCTTCATTTCATATTTCTGGAAACAAGCGCCACCCTGTTCCCCTCAGCACTGCGGCGCTATCATGGCCGGTAATGTACCGCTCACGGATCAGATGACCCGCGGTGCCTCTCTGATAGAGAGGTTCAGCCACAGCGGGGCCACGCACTGCCCGCCCGCCCGGCCGCCCGCCTTAGATTAATTGCTTCATTTTGTTTGTTTGGTCAAATGATCAATTTGCGCCGGTGCAGGAGATGTGGTTGATTAAGTGTGTGTGTGGGGGGAGGTGTGGAGGAGGGATAAAGGTGTAGAGGTCTGGAGAACACCACCAGGGGCCAGAGAGAGCTCTTTATGCTGCTGCAGAAATAAGAGCCAGTGCGGTGCAAAAAATGAACCCTGTTTCCGGAAACAAGAACGCCGCTCAGCAAAAAGGAACCGATTTCTCCGGCTGTTACCCTGTTGTCATATCCGATTTGTCAGAGAAAAGAAGAGCTTGAATGAAATAGAATAAAAAAATGCATGATTTTTTTCCTTTTCTGGACACTGCAAGAGAGTGTAGTCAAAGGATTGACGTAGGTTCCGTTGTGCCTGTCGTACAGACGATATGCAGCTCTGCTCCATGTTTGTCTCGATTCGCCAAATGTGGATTGATTTTTCCAGTCGAGCATAGGCCAAAAAAAAAAAAAAACACCATCAAACTTTTAAGTGCTTGACAGTAAAAAAAAAAAAAATAAAAGGAAAGAAAAGAAAGTTTTCAAGCACTTGAGTTTGTGTATGCGGTGGTGGTTATTTATTGGCCAGGCCGTATCTGCTCAGAGCAGAGAGCGGCAGTCCCACGTCTGAAGTCGGCAGGAAAGCTAAGCAGACAGGGCAGAGACAGACAGACCAATCAGGCCTGGGACTCGCTCGCAAATGACTGCCAGGGAATATGCCGGAACATCTTCACCAGCAGGGTCAGGTCCTCATGAAAACCCAGGCGGAATAACCAGACCAAACACACACGCCATGTTTGTGAAATATAGTTATTACTAAATAAAACACACACACACACACACACACACGGGCCATTCTTACATATGCGTCTGCAGAGGCAGGGAGTGCGACACACACCCACATGATGAAACACGCTCATTCCCACGCAAAGAAGCCCAGCGTACAACACTGCGGTGTCCAACTCAGCTCCTCTTCCCAGACATGTCAGGCTGGAGCCAGGCGCTGGGGGAGCTGAGAGCCCCGGGGTGGTCGCCTGACACGCCCGAGACGTGGGGCCAGGGAGGCTATGTCTACTGCTTAAGAGATGCCACCGAGCGGAGGCGGAGTCAGGCCCCGCGAGGTCACACTCTCTCCGCGGCCGCGGCGAGGAAGCAGGCGAATGCTGATGGACCGGCTGCTACTCCAGAGACCTGCTCTGCAAAAGGAGGGAATGAGCAGATACCGATCTGTCCTCCCGTTACCTCGCCTCTTCTCGTCACCCGGCGGATCGGCGTCCAATCAAGCGCTGGCCCGAGAGACGCGCATTAACACTCCATTTCTATTCATCTCGCCGACGAGATCCGCTTCTCTCCCCCCACCGCAGTATCGGCCTGGGCTCCTGAAATATTCATCTTATAAATATTTCACCCATATCTAATAAAAGGCGCCGTCTTTATTAACGAGGTGACGGGGGGAGCCATTGATCAAGCTTTCTGTTTCATGCAGATTCTCCCCGTCAGCTCGCCGAGTTACTGAGCTGCAGCGGCCTGTCTGGCCTCCGCCTTCGCCCGACCCCTCACGCTTGAGCCCAATTAATCTGAATATTTAGTCATCGGCGTTTTCTTGATGCGTCTAAACGGTTCATGTTTTGGTCTAATTGGACAGTCTGATGGACCTTTCGGGTCTCCGTCAGGAAACAAAGATCCATTTGGTGGATGAACTTCCTGCCACGCTCTGCAATGTTTCCCTTTTCAAAACCGCCCGAGGTCCTGTCACCGCGATCTTCCGGCATCCGGTGTCTCCTCCTGTTCCGCTCCTGTCCCACTTCCTTCCTCCGTTTCTCTTCTCAGTCCCCTCCACTCCCTCCTTCTCATATTTCTCTGGAGCTTCGCTACTTAACGCGGCTGTTGGGCCCTCAAAAGTCGGCTAATCCAGTTAGTCCGGGCATTATGAGGAGCTCGTCGTATTCGGAGGGATTTTTAAGGTGGGGGTTGGTCCGGAGGAACCGGAACACCATATGTTCAAAGTCAGTGGCCTCTGCTCTGCCACGAGATGTTGCAGTAAGCTTCAAATCGATAACAGCCCCCTTGAGGATGGACCCATGCATGTTGTTGGGTAACCTTTACTTGGGGGGCGCGCTCATAAAGTGCACGGCTAGGCATTTTAACGCGGCATTAATTAGCCACCTCCCTGGCGGGGCGCCTGATTGAGCGAGTAATGGCTCGCTTCTACACTCCAAAGCCAGTATGTGTGCCATGTCAGCAGTACCCTGCGCCGCGCCAGGCTCGCGGGTTCTCTATATTTTATAACCCCCCTGGCCCAACTTTAATTGGCTGGAATTGGATTAGAGTTGAACACGCTGGAGCCATTTTTAAAGGCCGGATCACAGGTAAAACCGCCGGGTTGATCGCATTTCGGAGAGGGTCAGAACATGAGGCACGAGGCGATTCTGTGCCGGCTAGAGCATCTCTTCACACTTAAGCCTCCCCCCACCCCCCACCCCATCCCCCATCCCTCTTCCTCAATTCCTGCCATCTTCCGCCTCATCAGATAATCAGTGGACGGAGAGGCGCTGGCCAAACAGAACACATCCGACCCCGGCCTCTCTCTCTCACAGCCTTTCCCCCCGGCGGCCTGAGAGTCAATGCCAGTACATTTTGTCAGGTGGCAGAGGGGGGGGGGGGGGGGGGGGTGGCGCTGGCTGGTGGTTGGTGGTGTTTGGGGAAAAAGGGGAGGAAAGAAAACACATTTTTGCCTGAACTAAATTAGCATATTAGTATTCCGCACAGTGAGGCACTTTCCATCGTGTCTAATAGCCTGGCAACGCGGGGGCTCAACAAATGCAGAAAATCAATGACATCATGGCCACATAATTGCAGGTTATTTGGGGAGGCACGAGACCGTGCGTGTGCGCAGTTTCCACAGAGAGTCTCTCTACATATACGCAGTGGTGTGAAACGTGCCGTCCTCGGAAAAAAAGGAAAAGGGAGAGGAGTTGAACGACCGAATTTTGCGAGTGCGAAGTTGGCGGCGCGGCACGATGTCATTTCGAGCGCCCATGTTTATCTAGGCGTCGTGTGTGGAGCATGTGCGCCCGCTGCGCGGCGGAGTAGGCCCTCGCTTGGCTCGCTCTCTCGGGCTTCTTAATATCTGCAGGCTAATGCCGCACCATCTGCAGCGCTCAGACGAGGAATGGAGGGAAGGGAGTGGAGGGAGGCTGGGGGAAGAGAAGGGGAACGTTTTCACCAAGTGGCCCGCCGCTCCCGTCTCCAATTTCGAATTCAAATTCGAGACTCATCCGTGGGCAGCCTCACCTCGCTCCTCCCACGGCCTCCCCCCGGCTCTCAATTCGCTTTTTCAATTTCGAGGTGCTTTGATGGCGTGCCAAGTCTCCAGAGACCGTCCTCCGCTACTTACCTTTTTTTTTTTTTTTTTATCTCATATTTTCTTTTTAGTGCCATCAATCCCACCCTCACCTCTCCCAGCCATCCATTTCTTCTCTTCCCTCTCCTCTGTCACTCCTCGCAAAACTAGTTTCAGGACAAAGAGAGAGAAATCCTTTCTGACCTCATATCGCCTTTCCACTCCCTCGCTCCCCCTTTGCCCTGCCCACCCGTCCCACCCCAATCCCCCTTTATTTCTCTCTTCCTGCCACTATCTTTCTCCCTCGCTTCTCACTAAAGCCCCCTCCAGAGCGGTGCTGGGGCGACACGTAACGTAATACAGATGGAGCTCCGTACAAACAAACCTGCCTTGAAAGAGAACTCCAGCCCTCGCCTCTTACGCAACGCCTCGTTCTTTTTCATCTCCCTTTTCCCCAGGTCACTGCAGTCGCTCCGCCCTTCCTCCCCCGCGCAGCGCCAGTGCTATTCATTTCTCACGCCGCGGCCTGTTTTCTTGTTTTTTCGCCCCGAAAGGCTTGATCGGTGTGTGCGCTTTGTGCCGAGGCTACCCCGGTTCCAGAAATTGGGTTTCCGACTCCATCTGCTGAACACAAAAGCAATAGCTGTAAATGTGACCGGCCTGACACGGCCGCGACTTGCGCACTCACGCTACCCCGTGTACTCTCCCCCCTCCCTCGCCGCTCACGGTTTTCAATCGTAATTTGGTTTTCGGCTCCCTGTGATTGACCTCGACAAATTGAGTCATGTATGTGGTCAAAATGAACCTGTGCATTGGAGGGTTTTTCTGCATCATTTCGCTGGTGCAGGAGGGGTGCGGATAGCTTTCAGATTGCCGGGCTGATTAGATTCGGTTTCCGCGGGATAATGCTCGCCAGTCCAACACTGTGTAATCAGAGGAGCGGGTGTCTGAGATCCTCGGCTGATAACCGAGCTGCTTAGGGTCCGGTCCGTTTTACACAAGCCTTCAAAAGTTTAGGGCCGCTTGCAAGTGTCATTGTTTCTAATGGAAAATGGTTTTTCCCCTTTATATAACAGAAAATGATCAAAATGCATGTCCAGACATCGTTAATATTGTAACTGACTAGGGTAGCTGAAAATTGAACGTCTGCATAAATATAGAGATACTCATTATCGGCAATAATTAGTCAAGAGTTCCAGATGAATGCAAGTCCGTTACTTTAAGAGCTTCATTTATTATTAATTTGGTATTAGAATTACAAACTGACAAATAGAATGCCCACGGTCTGCCAAACTGTAACTGCAGCAAATGAAAGATTATTTGATGAAAGTAACAATTATTATATCTAACTATTTCTTAATCACTTTCTAATATTTTTCTATTTTATGGTTTTCTTTTTTTTTCATAGAAAACTGGGAAGTTTTATTTTGAATTGAGAATAGTGTGTTTCTCTCTATTTTTTCTCCTGGGCTTTCAGACTGCGGTGAGTTGAAAAAGGCGAATTGCACAGCTTCTACTGCCCACTCGCCAATACAGATGCAGCCGCCTGTCCAGTCTACTTTGGAGCAGCATAATTAATGGGTCTAAGTTTAATCTGTAATTGCAAGTTTAGTAAGTGGTGCCTAATCATAACAATTAGCAGTGTGCGCAGTTGTGACTGAGATACATTTGTACACAGGCTCACTTTTAAACATTTGAGGTGAACAAGCCAATACGAGGGCCAAATTCTGCTATGAATTGGTATGAAGTTGGGGACGGGACTACAAGGACCACAGTGCTGTCCAAATATTTAGAAGGTATGGGGCTACGGGGTGGCACAGCTTGGCGGTGGTTCATACTGTTACCTCGTAATAAGGAAACCTGACATGAATGCATGGATATCCTGATCCTGAACTTATTAATCAGGAAAGGACTGGATGGAGAAGAACCTCATGAGGCTCATTCTGCCTACTGCATGTCTGCTGTTAAGACAGCTAATGATATATGAAACGTGGCTCTCAGCAACAACTCCTGTTTAAATGATCGGTTTAAGCACTGCTGCAGTGTCATTTGTATAAAGTGAATGTGAAGTGATTGTCAATGTGATACACAGCAGCACAGCACATCGTGCACACAGTGAAATGTGTCCTCTGAATTGAACCCATCACCCTGAGTGAGCAGCGGGCAGCCACGACAGGCGCCCGTGGAACAGTGTGTGGGGACGGTGCTTTGCTCAGTGGCACCTTGGCGGATCGGGATTCGAACTGGAAACTTTCTGTTTACAGGGCCGCTTCCTTAACCACTAGGCCACCACTGCCCCATGATAGGCCGCATGACATAAAAACATGGCGGTGCAGATCTCGATGATATATCATGAAGCAGGTGTGATGCATCTGTGAGACCCTGGTGTGAGAGATTAACCGTAATCTCATAAATTCACCTTCTGGAACAGCACCTTCGGCTTGAACAATGGCCGCCACCCTCTTCTTCTCCATCCATGTTGGAGCTGCCAGCCACTTGTCGTATTGCAAATCAATCTCATTCCCGGCTCTGACTTTTTTTTTTTTTTTCCGTATTTGTTTTGATTAAAATGTGTGGGAGAGAAAGCACTTCAGACTAAATGCAGTTTAAATATACAAGGCTGCATTCAAAAATACAGGGGGCAAAACAGCAATTATCAGGGTCACGTTTTCCTTCATGTGCACAGCAGTGCAGAGGAGCGGGGAGCTGCTCCAGCCCTCTTTGGCATTGCCCTGCTGTTTTAAAGCTGCTTTGCTGGTATCGATTACACCTCGGACCTGTGCTTTAGCAGAGGGAAAAGTGTTGTTGTTGGACTTCGACTCGTTCAAAGATGATTTTATTATTCAGTCAGCACTGCTGGGACTTCCGTTTTTTCGCAAGTTGACCAGGACAGGTGTTGTGTTGACCCAGGGGTGTCGGATATCAATAAAAGGTCAAGAGCACATTCCGGTAGAGAATATTGGCCAGGCCGCTGTTTTGGGCCCCTGAAAGAGCCATGAATGAAGAGTTTGAGTCAAGGGTGGGGTGCGGGGGTTAGGTTCTCAGTCTGCAAATACAGTAATCCCCTTTAATCCACTTTGAGACACCGTAGCACAGGAAGGTGGCTCATCTTGCTGAAACTACACCCTTTACAGCATATTATTGTCCCTGCAAATCTTCTTCCAGGCAGCCTGCAGCAAAAAGGTGTGTCAACTCAACGGGACACTAGTGGATTGAATAAGGCTCTGAGTGAAGGCTGAATGAACCTCCATGGCTTCTTTTTTTCAGGCCTGAAATTGATTCACACCTGGATTTTGGTGCATTTGGTAATGCACCTGGATTTTTTGCTGTTTGCATTTCAAAACTATATTTTTTTTATACTTACCAAGGCTGTAGCCATGGAAACAACATGGTGCAGAGAGACTGAAAAATCTATCTATCTATCTATCTATCTATCTATCTATCTATCTATCTATCTATCTATCTATCTATCTATCTAATTGTGGTCATGTATTCAACTCAATTTCACCACATATGAACAGCAATAATAACAGAATCAGAGAGATTTCAGCCTCTTGTCTCCCCAGACCCGATACCAACCCACTGATTGCTGCAGCGATGTATAGCAATGCTACAAAAACGTATACATGTCAAAACTCATTTAAATGCAATAAAATTCCAACTAAGCGCCAGAGGCCCAGAGTAAAGTCTTTTGCAGCCCATTGGGTAAACATGAATAGAATAGGAGAGTGGAAATGTGTTATATTTATTAGCATGCTTAGAATTTTTACCTGCGACTGGATGATCGCCCGCCTACTCTGAAACAAGGCATTCATTTATATACACCTCTGCCTGTCCCTGCAGCATGCAAGAGGCTTGTCGGTGGAGTTGGAATGATCTTTTAACCCTAAAAGACCATGGCTTGATGCATTTCAAGAAACCGCGTCTGCTGGGATTTAATAGCAATGTCTGGAAGTGATTGTGCAGAGTGGTTTAGTGGAACTAGACACATGCTTTCAAAAACTGCTGTTGTCACTCAATAATACCTAATGTCACAGCTGGAGTGGGACTGATTTTGATGTTTACAACCTCGGGCAAGACAAAAAATCGATATATAACACAAAAAAGTTCTCAAATTCACTTTTTGTAGCCAAAGTATTTTCTGAATGCACAAAAACAATCTGCACATTACAGTATTGCAGATATGATGTATGCAAATTAAATGATTTATTTTTGCTTGGTGCATTATAGAGGCATCTTGTGTGTTGTGAAACTCAGATGTTAAACCAACTTCTCATTTGTTCTAAACCTAAGCTGCAGATTCATTCTGGTTCTTCGAGGAAGACAGAGACCTTGTTGTTCACAATGAAACTCACTATATTCTGGACTAACCCATTTCAAATCCTAGCTTCCCACTGGGGATTTTCTGATTAGCCACTCTGGCTATGCCTTTTGTCAGACTGTGTAAAAGCAGTTGTGGTTCTAGACAATTTCAGACAGGATGGGCAGGTTGGGGGAGGTTGTTTTTTATAGAGACACACAATTTAACCTTGACAAGATGGTACTATATTTAACACAAGTTAATAGACACACAAAAGGCTAAATTGTGCCAACTTTTCTTTTCAGGAATGAGTCCAATACTCATTTTGGGTTGATTGTCTCCAGATGTGGGGGTAATAATTCAACACATTGATTTAACAGACCCAATGATTCCAGAAACAACATTGGTGATGAGTTCAGAAGCATCTGCAGATGTATGAAGATGGCCACGGGTTCTTGAAATTGCTTTTGACATTGTGTTTGTGGTTGACTGGAAGCATGGACTGGGTTAAAAAAAAAGATAGACATAAATCATGTATGGTGAACTAATCTTTATAGATAGGATTATAGGATATAGGATTATCTTTACTAAATCAGACAGATTAAAAATATTTAATTTTCACAAAATTAATCACATTTAATCCACCCCACTGTTTCCTGTGTACTCTAAATGACACCCTTTGGAAAAAATAAAAATGGAATAATAACACTTTTTTTATTTGAATGAACGTGAAATGGAATGCGAAAGTGAAGTGATTGCAGTGAAACACTGCAGCACAGCACACGGTGCCAACTTTGCAGTCTTATTGTCGAGGATTGAACCGGCAACCTTCTGATAATGGATCCATTTCCTTACCTGCAAGGCCACCACCTTTTCAGTCAAGCAACTCAATCATTTTCCACTGATAGATAGTTTTGCCAATATGGAGGACATTAGAAATGCTTTTTCAACATACATATATAAATAACTAGAGTGATTTTAATGAATTGTCATTTGGAGGTGTCTGAGGGAAAGAAAGAGGTCTCCACAGTCTCCACAGAAATGTCATTCAAGGAAGGAGGAAGGGAGGATGCTTCAGAAATTCTCAGTTATACGTTTACTTTTTCAATTTTTACCTAAAACATAACGTAAACGGCAGAGTTTAAGTTCTCCAAGTTTGCGTAGCCCGAGCCTGAGTAAAATGGGCCTCCATTATGATCCGGCATAGCTGTAATTTACATGACAAAGTAGACAGGCTGCAGAGGTGCAGGAATATGGAAGCAACCCAAGCAGTATCACGTGATGTGGTTCACTATGTAATGCTTGCAAACATACTAAAGGCTGCTCTAGTTTTACAACAATGCAGTTGTAAAAGTAGAAAATGTAAATACTTTGGTCAAATCATAAATGAGCAATGACTGCAGAGCGAGATGTGATCAATCCTGGACAATAAGACTGCAATAAACAGCACAACAACCTCGGCGTAACCTCAGCATCACTCACATTTTTAAAAAGTACTGGCAGCCTTTTTTCGTGGCATGCAGTTGGCAGTGTACTACTGAGCAATTATTACTGAAGATTTTTTTTTTAATTATGCCATACAAGACCACAAAAGCAACACTAAAACAGCATTTGAAAGAGCTAACATTTTAGCTAGTAAGTAGGCTAGCTCACTAATGCGTGCATTTCGCTGGTCATGTTCGGTACCAGAAAGAGGAGAAAGAAAGTTCTGATTCACTTCTGAACAGTCTGTGCTTAACTGCTAATAAAACAGCAGTTTAAGATGGTAAAGCTGGTAGGTCAGCAAATTTGACCAACTCAGGGTATATTTCCACATGGGTTAAAACACCAGGACCAGTTTAGGATGGTAAAGCTGGTGGGTCAGCTAATTTGACCAGCTCAGGGTATATTTCAGGGTTAAAACCAGCTCATGTCATGTTTTCAGGCTGGTCATGCTGCTGGTTTGAGCCCATTTGCCTTTACCAGGATCAGTTTAAGGTGGTAAGCTGGTGGACCAGCTCGATTTACCATTGTAACATATGTTTTCACATTGGTCATACCAGCCAAGAACAGCTTTGACTACTAAGTTAAACCAGTTGTGGTTGTTTTCGTGCGGGTCAGGCTGCTCATGCTGGATGGAGCCCAGTTGCCTTTAGTTACTGCTAGTTGACCTTAGAGTGACCTAACATGAAAACAGCAGGACCAGTTTAAGATGGTAAAGCAGGTTAACCGTCTTGGGGTATATTTTCCAACTAAGACCTACTTCGACCACCAGGTTAGACTATCCAGTTAACAGCTTTATGCTGCTTTGCTAGTAGATTTAGAACTACTTTAACCTCTGGTTATAATGTACTGAATATTTGTCTCCATTGTGCTTGCTACTGCTACTGCCCTCTTTTACTGCACAATATGAGTCAGCTTTTGACCTTATAACCGGAATTGTTAAAACCCTAGTGAGTAAAATCCTCTTTACACTGAGGTGTTTTAATTAATCCTGTCTGCAGTGAATGAGTGCCTTCCATTTTAATGGCGTGCTCCAGCACCGAGTTTCTAATTCAGCAAATCAAAACTGTTTTGTGGCACGCTGTCATTTCCCTGAGTGGTGCTAGTTGTGCCGAGCTCAGTCACACGGTTGCTTGTTGAGGCTGTTGTGTGCCAAAGGCTCAAGCCTCGGGTCTCTCATTCAGTCGCTTCATATCCATGTCATCAGTCATGAATTATTAACACGCCGTTTTGTTTTTAGGTGCTTCCTAATTCCTCAGGGTGAGTAGTTGCGGTGGTTGTGCTGTGGGGAGAGCTGCTATGTGGCAGCTTTTGCTGAGGAGGGAGAAGGATGATTTATCATTACATTTTCCCAGCTAATTACACAGGCTAATTGCATAGAGCACTGAAATGCAACACTTTCTTGAATTATGCTTCTCCGCACTGGCAGAAACATACTGAAGGACTTGCAATAAGGAGGTAAGAGGGCTGCACAACCCAAAAAAAAAAAAAAATGGGAATGGGAACATAAACAGTCTTAAAATGGAGTACTGCATAGGGGGTGGTCAGGTTATACCTTTTTGTCCATAATGCTATCTTTGTTTTTTTATTTTCCCTCCCCAATCTTTTGTCCTTTACTCATACACAGTCAGATCTCCGGTTGCACGTAACCAAATCTCAGTCCTATTCATTTCCTGCTCTCCTGTGTCCCAGGCGGACCCCACGTCCTCCCCCCACCGCCAATGAAAATGTGACCCATCATGACAGCGTTTTGTGAACAAGTGTTCTTGTCGGAGTGGGAATAGAAGGCAGCAAAGACTATTAAAAGGGTAAGATTAAGAAAGTTAATGTGATTCATCAGCGATAATGGATGAGTGTTTTTTCAGGAAAATAAAAGGGAGTAAGAATGCCCTAGAGTCTGTTCTCTGTGGAGTGGAGGAGACAGAGCCACAGTGTTTTCTTTTTTTTATCATTTTTGTGTGTGTGGTTGTGTATGTGTGTGTGCATGCTTGTGTTTGTGAACTGAGTTTATGCCCCTGCACTATATCAACATTGATACCAAATCTGATAAAGTTGCCACCCCATTGATAAAACTATTCATCTGATTTCAATCAAGCCTAAACCCGAAGTATTGACTTCCATGATATACAATTTGTGTCATAAAAATGTGAAATACAAAATGTGTTTATAAATTGGCCTGAGGCATGAGCGAACTAAGCAGCCGCTCAGGATCCCCAGGGCTCAAAAAATGCATTTGAGATGTCAGACTAAACATGGGCTCTATTTTTTGAAGGGCGCTAAGCACAATGCTACATGCCTGGTGTAAGACTTGTTTGTTAGTGTCAGGTCAATACTTAAATGAATAGAGGAAACAAGAAATGATGACGTATTGATTGGTGCATTAAATAATCCAGAATAAGGACGACGCATGCATGAGAGCTCCTCCCATTTAAAACTATAAAAACACAATTAAAGATCATTAAAAGATTTGTAGTTAGTTTCTCTTCTTTAAATATACAAACACCAAGCAGTGATTTCTTTATATGTTTTTGCAAATGGGGAGAATGCTTTGGTTCATAGTGCATAGCGCACAGTGTGTGAGTGAGTGTGATAAATCAGTAGTAAAAAATTAAATATTTCTATAACGATTTCATTTCATAATGTTTAAGTTTGTATGATATATTTTCACAAGTTGACGTTGCAACTCATTGCAGAGTCAATTAATTTACTACATCTCTGCATTCATTTTGCTCTTGAGCACATGAAAGTGAAGTGATTGTGAAACACTCCAGCACAGCACACGGTGCACACTACGAAATGTGTCCTCCACCTTTAACCATGCCTCACCCGTGGTGTGCAGTGGGCAGCCATGACAGGCGCCTGGGAAGCGGTGTGTGATGACGGCGCTTCCTTACCCCCTAAGCCAACCACATCACATGCCCAAGCACAAGTAGACTTCACCTGTAGAAACCTACATTACTCCAAGTTCCTTCTATATTCCTCCAGGGAAAATGTGATGCATTTTTAAAACATTAGGAATTAAGTGTTGAGCATTGATTCATTATGGCATGTTGAAGCAACAGAGCAGTAGCTGTGGTTTTGCCGTTTGCCTTGATTAAGGTGTTGGGAACTGTGGGTTTCCTCCAGGCGGTTGACAGCATAATTGCTGTTATCTTGAACGTGCATGTGTTTGTTTTGGATGGGTTTCCTGATCTGCAAGGTCACCAGTAGATGACACCATCCCAGTTCGGAACCTCAAGTCCTGAACACAGCAAAGGCCTCCAAAAGGGTTCAGGGGTGAAAGTTTACCGGCCGTGTTTCACCGCTGTAAACCTGCTGGCAGTTCAGGGAGAGACCTATTTTACACGGTCATTGACATCACTTTAGCGGAGACGTCTCGCTGCTCTCGGGGGGCAGATATGATTTGTTTGGAACAATAAAAGCCTTCACTCCGCGTCCAGGTTCTGTTTGCTCTATGAAAATGGAGATTTATTTAGTGTGAGGAATGATAAATGTAATGGAGGTCAATGGCTGGATGCTGGTTGCAGATAGAGGGTCTAAACCAAAGACATGGTGGGAGGGGACAGTTTTTTTTTCCTTTGACCGCAATTTGTTTACCGCAGTAATTGCTTTTTTTCTGCATGCAGCTAACACCAAACGGTGCCGCCGCCTCGTCACTCCTTGATGTTTTATTCAGGCCACTGCAGACTTTTCTTGTTTCTTTCCATTTTGTCAGTCCAACACTGTCATCTGCCGTTTCTGTTCTTTTCGCTTGATGTCTATTTTGCCTTCCTCTACAATCTGTCCGCTCATCACTGTTTCGCATCTAGATCTGCAGGGCATAACTGGGCGTATCTTCCTGTTGCTCTGGAGCAATTTTCTCTTTTATCACTCCTTTACTTCCGGACGGTATGCCATCTCAAGCCCGTGGCGAGAGAAAGAAAGATAGCCAACTTCAGTCTGTGTTTATCAGCCTCTTCTCCCCTGCCCTCTCCTCTCTTTTATCATGTTCACCTTGCTCCCCTGTTGATCCCTCTCTTTCGTAGACACCCTATCACTCCTCCCCCCCCCCCCCCCCCCCCTTCTTCTTCTAGAGGTTGTATCGTGCCATCGCATCATTTCCCCCCCCTCCCACTAAAGCCCCCCGGCCGTCTTTATCACTTTTCCCCTTCAGTTCCCTGATTGTTCCAACATGCCACGGCGAGGGGAACTTACAGTAAAGCTGTCTTATGTTTCCTTTTGTCTAGCTAATTATCCGCCGTTCAAAACAAAAATTCATAACTCAAAGTCGTTTTAATGATGTGCCGAGAACATCATTCTAATCCCCCTCTTTTCTCCCACTCCCTTTACCTCCAGACGCCTACTGCGTCATTAAAGTTTCCTCTTCTTCTTTTAATTCGTCAATAATGAAGGCGAACGCTTGAGGAGCTTATTTCCCCCTTCCTTTGTTTTCGCCGTTGTGCTTTTATTTCCCGCCTTTGATCCACCGCTACATGTCAGCTAATTTGCTCGCTTTGTTTTTGCATGCCGCCCATCTTTAAGAGAGAAGGGTAAAATAATCCCTGCTGGGCCGAGACAGTGGGGCCGGAGATGGACGTTCTGCGGTGGCACAGGCCTTGGCTTCGGGGGGGAAGAAGAAATGGAATCCGCCCGCCTCCCCGGCGCTCTGAACGACGGAGCGGCGGGCGCGGTGGCTGTTAAAGGTCTGGCGGTCCCTTTCCCTCCGTTAATAGGAAAACCGAACAGAAGCTGTTGTTTTTTCCCTGGGCAGTGGGCAGCTTTTTCCACAGTGCAAAAACCCGGTGATCTATCATTAGGTACAGAGCAGGGAAGAAAAATAAGCAGCGAACTCCCCGCCCTGCTCTGGTGGTCCAGCACACCGGCTCATTAGCGCGGTACCGAACGCAGGGGAGGAGCGCGTCCCCGCTGGACGGTAAAGTGAATGAGTACGTGTGAAAAAGGAATTGTGTGTTTTATAGAGTTGTGTGGGCGTGCGGTATGGGATATGTGTATATGTGTGACGAGGCGAATCATGAGGGAGGGTGTGTGATGTGTGTGTGTGTGTGTGTGTGTGGGAGTGTATTGACAAAGTGGACAGCTGGCTGGATTTCCTCCGCCGGGTCCCACAGAGGAGTTAAAATAAGACGGAGCAGGAAACTACTTCGGAAACAATCCATCCTGTGAGCGGCGGGGCTGAGTGAGGAGGGGCTGCGTGTCTTCTGTCGTGGACCCCAATCCCTTCCCATACACACCTCCTATTCACACTGACCCTGATGTTACCCGATGTGTCGAATCAACAGAAACATTAGCGAGTTAAACAAAGTAAAATACTTTTTGTTATACGTAGATGATTATGGCTGATCTTGGCTCAATAGTCTCATTCTTTGAGATGCTCTAGTATGAATGCTCCTATTTGTTTGTGAACATTGAACTAAACAAATTATTTCACAAATGTGAGTGGCATTCATTGTCACTCTGATGAGTTTTACAGCACAATGCATGATGCCTCTTCTGTTGTGCATGCACATCTAGAGCGAATTAGCCAATGAGGTAGAAGGGAGTCTGTGCTTGCTGTTATTTTGAGCAGCTGGTACAGATCTTGCACTGACACCCAGCAAGGCTGATGCCCACGGTAAAGATGTATCTGCCCAAGCCAGTAAGTTTGAGCATCTGAATCAGGTTTATTAACAAGCAAGTGTAGTCAAAAAACAACAGCAGCCTATTCATTTATTTCATTTTATGGTACTGTGATTGTGAACTATTTCATTGTCATTTGAATGAACTGAACTTTTAATTTGATCTTTTTTCAGTGTGAACTAGCACAACACTGTGTCTGCATTTGATCATTATCAAATCAATTACTTTCAGAATTCACCAGGCAAAAAGCACCACAACCGGCCTGTTATGAGGGAAACAGCCATATTCGTGGTAAGTTTGAATTTTGATGCAGCAGCAACCCCGATCAGGGTGCCTGGTCATTACTCTCACTTGGAGGTGATCCCAATCCAGGCTATGAAACTTGGCTTTCAATCTAGACGTCATACTGGTGAAAGCCCCTTTTGGAAAGCCATGCTGGTGTGTGTCATTGACCTAAATCTGCAGCACTTGCCTCCCACTTCCCGTATTTGTTTTCTTGCTGTCACTCAGGGGGAAGGGTAGGCGAGAAAAGTTTTTAAGGTCGACAAACTCCTTGAGGTCTCAAAAAAGATCACCAGCAGCCCAGCGGGTTTGAGGCAGTTCACGCCAGCATTCTCTCTGGACTTCTTTATATCTGTAACCTTTCGGTGAATAAAAAAAAAAAAAAAGGGTTCTCCCACTATCATTCCTCAACGCTTGCCGTTCAGGTTTACTTTCTTTCCCATCCGCTTTTGTGCAGCTTTATTGATTGCCCATCAATACTTTATGTCACTGCAAGGTTTCCACTTTTCCACTACCTTTCGTTTTCAACCTTGAGCAGATCATGGAACAAAATGAGCCTCTGTGTAGCAGGCTGGAAGGGGATAATTCCTGTGCCGGGCTCGCCTGGCAGAGCCGAGCCACTGTACAAGCGCGGCAGGCGCGCCGCATTGTTTCTGCGTCGATTATACACCCCAGTGGCTGTGAATTAGCTGCAGCATTTTCATTCAGATTGCGAAATGTCATCAAAGCATGTAACCACAGTCACATTTACATATGTTGAATGTACGCACGGGGAAGGAATAGCTACAGTACTACATTCATGCGAGGCTAACATCAGATTCCAGCGCAAAGTGGGAAGCAAGTGCATCGAAGGCGTTTAACGGCAAGTATTTATAATTGTAATTTAAATAGCTTGAGGTAACAGGCCGTGCAGAAAAATAACATCCAAACAAAGGGGGGCTGAGCAGACAATCTCCAAGTCGTACAGAGTGACGAAGCGGGACCGAAGCTGTGAAACACGGCTTAAAACTGCTGAGAAAAGGTGAGATGTTTGCCAAGACTATGCAAAGGGTTATAAATACACAGACTGATGGGACGTAAACAAGAGACAGGAGCAAGCAATTCAGCACGGAACACCGAAACAAGAACGCATAGAGCTACATGAAACCGATGCTGAAGCGCGACATAGAACAGCACCAAATAGGTGTTCAGAACCTCCGCCTTTGTTCGCATGCTGTGTTAGCAATGGTTATGGAGTCGGAGCACCCTGACCATGGCTCTGTGTGAGCCCCATCCACACACCCCCGCAACCCCGGCATCCCTCCATCCCCTTATCCACCCTCCACCCCCACTGCCCGTCACATTCGGCCTTCCGCTCTTTGTGCGAAACTCTGCTCCCTTCCAGGAATTCTCTTGGAGGAAACATTGCTTTCCTGATCCGATAACACCTTGCTTGCCCTTTTGCTGTCTAAGTAAAGTATTAACACACACACACACACTGTGTACTCAATCAGTGCAAATTTCACTCCACCCTACACTCAGTGTCTCACGGTTCCGGTACATAGGGTTTCATAACCGTCACCTCCTCACCGGCATCGCTCACTGACCGCTTTCGCACACACCCTATACACTCGGTTGGCCTGGAAAATTGGAAATACGACCCCGCTATGTGCGTCCCCGAACACGGAATTGCATTATTAATTACCTCCTACAGATGCTTTTTGATTTTGATACCTGATCTGCTTCAGTCACCTTTATTTCATGTCGTAGAACGCTATTTGTGTTATCATCCCTTGTACTCCTAAATAGCGTCGACTCTATACTAGACACTATTTCAGGACTGGGTGAGGTTCTCGTTTCACAGGACGGGGGCGTTCATGAAACAAATGCTGCACATGATGTTAACCACCCCAAGCAGGGCTTAAAAAGACCACAGCTCTCTCCAAAATGCTTTTCACCAGGCTCTGATGCAGTAGAATTTATATACCTTTCCCACATTAACACTCTTTTAAGAAGCCTGCAAGGAAATGTGTGAATTGAGCTTATAAAGGGCACACAAGGAGCAAGCAACTTGACCTTTTTTGGGTGTGGAAGATGTTCAGAGAGGGCATGTTATTCCACGCTATTCTGAAGGATATCCTGGCCAGCATGGGCACTTACAGCAGGATTTCCCACTTCTTTTTAATACCGGGCAGTAAAAATACGATCTCGTGTAATGCTGACGAAGGTTGTGCCTCCGACTACAGTCTCCCACCACTTCAACACATGCCACTTAAAGAGCCCATGGTCAAATAGGCAGGGCCTATATGAAAAAAGGAGCTTGAGCATGCCACCCACTTTGCCTATGGCTTTGGTTACGTACTGCTCCACTAATTACCTGCACCAAATTACCCCAGTGTAGACGGTGAACGGAAAAGTGGTAAAAAGGAAGGCAAGCAAAAGAAATTGAAACCGCAGGAAAGCTCGCCAGCTGCACAGTTTCTGTACGATCCACTTTGGCAGCTTTAAACAGCTCAGCCGTAACACGGAGGTTATTTGATTTTTTTTTTTAACCTGCCTGCCCTTCAAGAAGCTTTCTTCATCTATAAAGGAAAGAGTTCAACTGTGCTGTTTCGCCAGTTCACCTCCACCCCCCCAAGCACTTCCATGTCAACCCTTGTAACTTGTTATTAAATTGTCATATTTTTCGGCTGAACTCAACATCACAACCAAGTGTGATACTAAAGGTGAGGTACTATGGAATAATGAGTAATTACACCATTTATTACATGGTAATTATATACAGAGCCTTTAATTATAAAGCAGCAATGCTAGAGGAGACATGGATCAGCTTTCTCTGAGCCAATAATGTAGATTTATATACTGAGACATGTTTGCAATAATATCACTGAAGTGCATGGCAGGAAACGGAGCTGCAGAAGGCCGTTTGATGTCACCTCTCTTGTAAGAGCATCATCAGATGTTTATGCCCAGTCTCTTTGGTCTGCTCTGCACCTCTCGCTGATGCCTGGCCGAGCAGCCGGGATCGTCGCGTTAATTTACTCCATATCAAACGCATGAAGAATTCACTGCTGAGATTCCCAGTCATGGGTTATTGAAGAGCACGTTTGTACATATCCTACATTTCTCCATCGAAGCGGCGTGCAGCACGCGCTCAGAAAATCTGTTTTATTCATGCAGAAGCCATCAAAAAAACAAAAAAAAAACGTATAACTCAAGGCCGTTCTGAGTGTTCCTCAATTATTCATCAAGCATAGAAATGTATCCTGATTGAAGTTCCTTTGAACTTTGGGCATCATTTTTCACTGCTGATTTCCCCCCTCCCCCCACTCCCTTTTTTTTTGTAATGTTCCCTGCTGTAGAACAGAACAGTTTCTCAGTGTTCCCCGGGGTGGCGTGAGCTTAATTTAAAAGCTTTTACAATTATTTATCGCGCAGTCAGTCCATGTTAAATGAGGCCGTTATAGGCCACATTAATAGGGAACATCCCCCTGTTTATAGATGCTCCCTTGTCATAGCTTGATAACGTACAAGTTCCTCACGCTTGCATTGTCGCATTGTCACCTCAACGAGTTGGTTCTAGTGAACGGAATGTGGTTAGAGCTTGCGTCGTGGTCTGCGGCCCTTACAGAACACTTCTCTGACTCAGCTTGGTGAACTTTTGACTGTATAATTCAGGGCCGTTCGGGGTCTGTGCATGTTTGTTTGCCCCTGCCCATGTATCGTTGCACGAGCTGAGGGGAAAGCAGCATCCTTATTTAAATATGATCTTGTCTCTGAGGACACAAACAAGTTTTTTTATTTTTCCCTTTGTGATGTTTCAGATAGATGCACATACTTATTCATGCCACGGAGACGGGAACATTTCTCGGTTTGATCCGGCCGCATTTCCATCGTCGTCATGAATGTATTTTATCCCGCCTGGACTATTTGGCCATGCTCGTCTGCAGATTCCATCGGGCCCCCGGTGAGATTACAAACCCCAAACATCTCAGACATTCTGACACCAGCGCTGAGCCAAATGTCGGCGCTCCTCACTGCCTTGAAACCGAACACTGTTATTGAAGAAATAATTGTGATCCTCGATAGGAATATAAAACCACGCACACGACAGAAGAAGGACAAGGCCAGTTAGGGCCAGGGATCCATGTTCGGTGTCGTCCCCATTTTTTTCAGGAATTGCAAAACGAGTCTATTGTCCAGAAATGGCATGCAAGTGCCGTCCTCCCTCAACATCTTGCCGCTGTATACACCCGCACAGGGATTCTGTGTATTGTTTAAAAAAAAAAAAACTGCGGCTGCTGCCGTCTGTTTACTCATATTTCTTTGACAAGACCTCGTGGATGCACACAGAGCGCCAACATGAAGGGAGCGTGTGTAAAATATTTATTCTGGGCGAGGAGGTAAACAAGTGTTCCCTGTTTGCTTGTTGGGACCAGTCTCCAGTTTTGGTTTAGACTTAAAAGAGACGCAGGGAGGGAGGGAGGTGAGGCAGCGGTGCCTGTCAGGGCCATGAAAGGGAATCCTGCGTTTGGTTTGGGATGTGATCGTCACAACAGAGGTTTCAGGAAGGACCCACGAATTTAGGGGTCAATTATGGATAAGAGAAGTTTCAGGACCTCCCTGTATCTCTATTTAATTCTGTCCACAAATAGACGACTGAATGGAAGTGTTGAGCCATTTCATGGTTGAGTCAGGCTATGGTTTAAAGATCAGAAGAAAGTGATTGAAGTGAATGCCCCCACTCCAAGGTCATGCCTATTTACCACTGATTGGTTCATCACCAAGGTCCCACCTAAGCATGTGTTCTTTTTACTTTGTTCAGCTCCATACAGCCATTTGCATCCCCTCTGTCTCCTTTTGTTCTGCTCTCTTTCAGATCCACCAGTCCAACTTTGGTCAGGTGGCTTAAGTATTTACACCTGTCTGCGTGGTGGGGCATTCTGGGAGATGAAGTGTGTGCCCTGGGGGCAATTTTGTAAGGTGCCAGTGTATCTTGCATTGGAGTGTATTGCCTCTCTACTTCACCTCATACATCAGCACTGTACACTAAGTTCATGGAGATCATCCGATACTCATGCTGCCCTCCATCCCAAACTGCAGTTGTGGAAGAAAGATGGCTACACATTCTTGCCCAGGATGTACAGCTGCCTGCTCTACGTGTTCAGACAGACTAAAAAATGTATTAGGAGTGATGTGGTGGGATATGGGCATGTAAGTGAAATGACTATCTGTCATGGCCAACGCGCCTCCAGCCCGCTAGAGGGCACCTCACCAGCCTGGGAGGACGACCCGGAAGAGGAAATGGAAGCGGGCGGTGGCAAGTATAAAAGTGAGGTAACCCCAAGGAGACCCACCCGCTCTTTGTATGAGTTATATGAGTTTACTCGCCAGAGACGCTAGCTCTCGCACCCCCGACCCAAGATAATTGTGATTCCTGAAATACGACCTTCGCCTGCCCACGACTTCGAGAATTGCCTGATCCCCTGGAAACCACGAAAGGAACCCCGACCGGAACTTCCTGGCTACAACCTCTACCTGCCCCTGACCTTGAACCAACCTGACCCATCGGTTAAGACGGGATTCCATGCTCCCCTACCGTCCTGACGCCCAAGACCTACTCCCGTCCAGTCCAAGATCCCGGACCATCCTGAAACCCGCCGTCTTCCGGTTCTCCTCTGCCCCGGTCCTTCCCAAAGATCCCGAACTGACGTTGCAGCGCGTCCATTGCTTCCTCATTCCTCGCCGGCCAGGCGCCCCCGGTCCTCCTGCCCCGCTCGCCCAGTGTCCTCTACCGGTATGACGGCTTATCCCCACGCCCAAAGTATGTCTGCAAGTACGTCATCGAATTCCCCCTGTGACACTATCAAATAGATAGCCTTTGCGTTTGTAGGAGCTGTTCTGCAAATTTCTTTGTACTGACCATGTACCATGAAAACGAAGGCCTCCAATTGATACATTTGACATTTGGGGCCAAAAATAGAATATTTAGAATATTTTAGCATTGAGGAAACACGTTCTTATTTAAGGATGTTAAGTAGTTGCAATAGTGAAATACATGTTATGTGCACATTTGTTGGCTGAACAATCATGGATCTGGCAACATTGTCTTCACTACTTTATATATATTTTATAGTATTTTTAACAGGAGTACGAATTGTAACAGAAATAAATACACATCATGTTCAACACATGGTTTGACATCTTATATAGCAATTTCTGGGCTTTTGATGACTGATGGACCAAGGGACGATTTGGTGACCAACCACTGAGTAAGAGCCATAGAACCTGTAACAATGAAGCACATTTTTGTTGTTTATTTAGTCAATCATATGTGGCGTACGTGGCGTACAGTTGACCTCTTAGAACACCAGAGCCGGTAGCCACTTCTCCCTGTGGTTTCGTGTTGAGGGATGTGCAGATACTGTGGGCTGTACTGAGCTCATGTTAGCAGAGCGGCTGCCCTTTGTGCAAGGTTGTGTTGTTTTTGAGAACTTCTCATCCGAATTACAGAGGGTTTCTTTTCTATTCCAGCACAGTTTGTTTTTCTATGCACGCCTACCCTGTGTTTTGGAGAATAGCTGGGCATGTGTATAATATCGTTGGTGATTACAAAGTGATCTTTCAGTTTTTTTCCCGCTGCGGCACAGCAGCTGTCAGGACAGGGGATTTGTCCCATTTCCCCCCTCCCTGCTCGGAGAGACAAATTGCATGCTAATGCACGCAGCTGCCCCATAGTTCAGGCTAACCAGCCTCCACTACTCTCATGTAAATGGCTGTCTCGCCAAATACGGCTTGAAAAAATACATACCCCATTTCAGATGGCCCAAAAAAAAAAAAAAAAAAAAAAACTATGGCTGGGTAGTTTGGGTCCTGCAAATGCACTGTGAATCCAGAGTGTGGGCTGTGCGCAGTGTGTACGTGCGAGGGCCAGATCAAACGCGGCGCTACAGATGTACGCCCAGCCCGGTCCCCCTGTCCTGCTGGCTGATAGGAATTCATCTCGTTTCACCCACAGAAGTGGGACTCAGCATGTGTCGCCGGCTGCGGGCTACAGTCTGTGCCCCTCCACCCACACCTCCTCGCCAGATGCTGGGGGTCACGTGACCACTGCCTGCGTTTGAAGTGCACCAGTGGACACGGGGCTGATTACAGTTACACGGCTTCCGTCGGCCTCGTTTCTTTTTCCCGGGGAGAGGTTATTTGGGTTGTGAACAGATCTATTACTTACAGTTAAACTTAAAAAAAGGGTTTTGGTCATTTTTTTATACAGTTACTACAGTTATTATACAGTTAGTAATTACTATGTGCGCTGCTGAATTGTCAAAGAAAATACTTTGCACAACCGTCGGCAGCCTGTTTTAAACTGAACGAACACAGCTGCCCCGAACAGAAACGGTGTTTACTAAAGCGGTAAACACAGAGCGGAAGATGGCTACAATCTATCAAGAACCGTCAGCCGGTCAATGTGAGCTCATGACCCGCAAGCCTTCAGCCTGGAAAACTAAATGAGTGGAGCGCCATGATTTTCTTCCTTCTCATCAGGAATCCACGCAGACGTGGATATTCAAGATTCAAAAAGACAAATTAAAATGACTGAAAGGAAATTGTCGCATCACCACCGTGATACTCGTTACACCACAGTTTGTTTTGCGAACTGGCATTTGACTCCTGGGAGTGGCAATAATGTTAGTGATAATGATAATTTTTTGAGAAAAAAGTATATTATTCTTGCCTGTCTGGAACTTAAAATCTCAACAGCAATGAATTAATATGAAACGATGAATTGTGTGAAATAGACGCTCATCTATAGCATTCTTGGCTATAAACACAGCACAACAGCACTAAAACCGCAATGTTTAGTACTCCCTGTTCTTTTTGAAAATGTATTTGTATACATGCATACTTTAGACTTGTTCTAAACTGTTCAGACTGCATCAGTTGATTATTCCGCTTTATATCAAGAAAATGATCCTTGGTAGCGCAGCATCTCATTGTGTTTAGTTAAATCCTTGCAGCAGAAGGTTCATTTGCTGCTTCGAGGTTCCTTTCATACCCACAATATACTGCTAAATGATGATGTTTTGAAAGTCTGCCCTTCTACTGGGGCCATTTCTCTAACAGTGTGCTGCTAATTACGAACAAATGTATTTTCCTCTTGCTCCTGCGCATCCAATTTACAGTAAAAAAAAAGTTAACATTCAGCAGCAGCTTTGGAGTGTACGTACTTGCATGTCCAAACCCCAGACAGGCTTTTTTTTTTGCAGCTACACTACCTGTTACTTACTTGTAGGCATTTGGTTTCCTTTGCTAACCTGATTATGTGTGGACACAGACGAAAACTGCCTCGAGTCACATCAAATGCAAACCAAGCTAATGGAGTGGATGGGAGGGGGGGGGGGTTTACCGGGGAGGGAGAGAGATAAGAACAGGAGAAGTCAAGGGGGAGGCAGCCGGCGAGGAGGTTTATATTGCAAGTCAGTCCATGCTTCCCTCGCAGCAGAGAAAAGGGCGGAGAAGAATAGACAGAGATGCGTTTGAAGTCAGACAGGCTTTTCTTCAGACGGCCTCAGATATCTGATGACAGGGGGGGAAGGGAGAGGAAGAGAGAGAGGGAGCACACGATGGAAGAAGGTGGAGGTATAGGGGTGCAGGGAGATGAGGAGAACGGAGGTAAATATTAAAAGGTAGAAAGTAATGGGTAGTGGGGGAAGGGCGGCGAGTGGTGGAGAAAAGCAATGAAAGGGCCCCAGAAGTACAAGGGATGTGATTGGCTGCTGTGAATGAGACTATATGGCTAATGTGAAAATAAGAGGATTAAAAAAACAAGTTGTATGAAGGACAAATAGACTTTTACTACTGATCCTACATTCATTGCATTTAAAATAAGATTCTGTCTATGCCTGTCAGCCATTCAGAGTGCTATGTAGCTGCAGCTAAGGGTAACAATTAAGTATATTCACTGGATTCAGATTACAAATTCTCCCCATTTGAAGCCCTCCCATTGCCTATTACATGGCTGTGGGCGGCGTTTTTTAAATTTTTTTTTTCACTGCAGCACCGTTAAACCCCAAACAAAACAGAAATCTAAATGCAACAGGCTTTTAAATGCAGTGCTGCTACATAAAATAACCATTAATGAGACTTAGTCAATGTCTTTATGATGGCTGCTATGTGTGCGCACAATGCATAATGCTTACCAGGCTTATGCTGTGCTCAGCTATGCACAAAAAAGCGCACAATGGAGGGAGGGAGGGAAACATAAAGAGGAAATCTTCTTACGTTAGTAATTGGCCTTTGCAATGTACAGGTCTTCTGACCTTTACACAGCGCTAGATGGCACGTGAGCAGACAGCAACATGAAACAAGAACTTTGGTGAAAAGAATAACAGAGTGTTACTTGACTGTGACTTGTACATAGCTTTTTTGATGCAAACACTACAAAAAAAAAAAGATTTCTGAGAAACAAGTGTAAGTGGACTGGAGTGTGTTCTGGGTCGTTTTATTCATTTTAAACTGATTTAAAAAAACGTTTTCATATGGTCATACTTTACTGTCATACTTAAATGACAGTAAATTCTATAAAGAAGACCTTGAAACAACACAAATAATGGTACACGACGCCATTAACTTTAGAAAGTGTTACTGAATTGCATGCTTTTTAAAAATAAGCAAAGAAAATGATAAACTAGTTCATTAAAACCTGTCAACGCCTATTATAAAATGCCTATTAATATTATAAAAGTTCATAAAAGCAACTTAAATGCATTGAGGATTTTAATGTTTGAAAGAGATTTTTTAAAAGGTTTTTTAGAATTGCAAGTATAAACTTTTTTTTATAAACGTTTGTACAATTTCTTAGCCATGACTTCATACGAAGTTTGATGTTTTCCAGCTCAGAATGTTATGAATGCAGGCAGTAAGAGATGGAGCGGATCAGGATGTGCTGAAGGTTGAACTGTTGTAGATCTGAATAGTATTTGCATGGTTAAAAACTGAGACAAGATATATGAATTATGTAATCAAGGGGTAGCCTTGAAAAATGAAAAACTTTCAGAGGGAAAGGAGAGAAACAAGAAAAATACAGATCCAGTGATGTCAACCTGGTGAAGAGTATTAGGAGGCTGTCCCCAGTTATTTTGCAAAAATTGAAAATGTCATAGACTCCCGTAGTAAAATTTTGTCAAATCATTTTACTTTACAGTTACTTTACAGTAGTTTACATTTACTGCCAGTTTACATTTTCTGCTAGTCGTATAAGACCATTTGGAAAGACACATTGTAATGGATTACAAATCACTCACAATGCATTGGTGTAATCATTAAAAGAGATATATATATAATAAAAATCTTTTGTTCAGACTCTTTAGTCTCTGTCCCATTACCAGCCTACAGTGCATATATTCCACACGCTTTGCTGTGCAGATTTGATTTATCTTCATCTGCTTTTAAAAATAGAAATTGCATTGCTATGCATTGCATTATTTCCACATCGCACCTAACTAACGCAGCGCTCCAAATTGAACCTAGTTCTGACTCTTACGTAACATAGGGTTGTGGAGCACTTGGGGCAAAAGAGAACACGACCACACACACACACAATATAGCACAGACACACATAACTTATATTTAGCAATTAGTCTGCTGAACATTGACTGGAGTTAATTAGTACCATGTTGTGAAAGTGCAGTACAAGGGTTAGAGTAGTTTTAAAGAGCGGTGAATGGCGCCTGTGCCATGTGGCCACAGCTCGGCACCCCACTTAAATGACTCATCTCGTATGATGGTGGCCTTTTTTTTTGGCCATGTGAAAGTTTGCCACATTAATAAATAAATCAGTTGCTGCATCACTGTAGCCAGCTCAGAAACGACATCCCAGGAAGATGACTAGAGCATCCCGGCATCCACATAACCGTGGGAGAGCTTTAAACTTCCCCTTGAGTCACAGGGAGCCGGAATCGTCCACCTTGGGGAAAGGGGAGTGGAGAAGAAGGACGGAGGATTGTAAAGGAAGGAGGCTGGAGAGGAAGGGCGGCTGTTTTTTAACCCCTTCCTGCGGTGCAGTGTTGCCTGAGGCCTCCTTATCTTTCATACTCACCAAAAGTTCTGGCCATTTCCCAGATTCTTCTCTGTCTCTTTCTCTCCCTCTCAGGCAGCTGTCATGTTCCTCAATTATTTACCACCTCTTTGGTGTGTGCGCCTCTCCGCCCGCTCTGTTCTTCAGCAGTCGTTTCCCGAGAGCCGCAGAGGAATCGCTGCCGTCGGCCTCGCTCGCTCGCACGCGCCTGATGGCTTTACAAGGCAGGACAGACACGCACTCATCACACACAAGTGCACACACACGAGTACAAAAATCGTTGAAGGAGGGGGGCAAGGGTTTGGGGGGGTCCACTGTGAAGTTAATTAGAACATCCTGGACCTACCTCTCCCCTGCTCTCCGCTTGTCTCTCCACTCCGAGCCGCTTTGATGTGGCGTTGTGCCTGGAAACTTAATGAAAACATGGATAATGGCCCTTCCTCTGGTCCCCCGCTCTCTGCCTCTGCTCTCGGCCTGGCCCCCGTGACACGGCCCTTTTTATGAAGCTGTGTAGCAGGCGGCCCGTGTCATCTTCACTTCCCCCTCTTTTCTGTGCCCTGGCAGCCCTTTTCCTGCCAGTCAGCACATCGGCAGGAACGTTTGATGCCCCCTCGCTCCCTCCTTCACTGGCTCTGATTCCCTCTGTCTCTCCGTTTCACTCACACAGACTTTTACTTTTCATAAACCCCCACCTCCCTGTCCTTACTTGTACGTATGTTCACATCTGACAGAGTTAGTTCCGTAATTTAGCGTTCACAACTTTTCAAACGGGTAGCGGCAGACGCTGCAATTTGTTGGGAGGCGCTAAGCATTCATATTGAAATTACGAAATGCTGCAGCAACTTCGCACAAAATAAATTATCGCGCGAGGCGCGCGCACTGCAACCGGGCTCCATTTCCAGAGCATTAGGTATCTGTCATCGCGGCCACGTATCGCTGCCTCTTTTCACACGTTTTGTTCCACTCTGTTACAGTGATGAGATTGCGGGGAGAAATTGGTATTGTGCGTGTCTCTCTCTCTCTCCGTATCTCTCGCTCGGCCTCCCCAGCCCTGATGTCGGCAGCCCTGTTTGATTTCTCAGATGTATTGATAAAAAGCCCCTGCCGCGAAACGTTTCATTATATGAACTTGACAGTTTTCCCATTTACTGCTCACCCTTCGTTCACTCGCGCCTTCATCCGAAGCGTGTCACCCGTGCATTTTACAACCCTCTCTCTTGTCTCCCCGTGGGTGTTACCACGTACTCTTGGCCCGTTCCTCCTCCCTTTCACAGCACTCACCAGTGCCCAAATGTGGCACAAAATCGCCCCCCTTTTCGACTTCATCTCTTTGCCGCTCGCTCCGCGGTCCTGTGCCACCCGGTGCCACCCATCGGCTCCTCATCTCTCAGGTGCTGCTGCCCTCCCGGCTGGGCTCACGGGGAACGAGGGCAGGGCGATCATCAGGGAGTTTCCTCAGCTACAGTGGCGCGAGCCACACTTAACCCACTACAAAATCGCCTGTGTGTGTGTGTGAGGGAGCATGTGTTTTTTTGGCCCCAAGGAAACTGCCTTGCAGACTGCAGTAACCTTTCAAAATGGCACGGTCTGTCTGTTGTTGGCAACCGGGGGGGGGCCGTGACGCCAATAAAGCGCTTGCTGGTGAATGTGCTCTTGTTTTTCGGTCCACGCTTTTGTCCTCCGCACCTCGAGCTGTAATTTATCCATTCTGCACTGACCCAGAGCCCTGCCTGACATCTTTATCGCAACGTCTTCATACTAAAGCCGTGGAGACAGCTAGGCTAACTGCTGAAGATGCTAAATTATTCCACTGAATGCATTTTGCATTATAAGGTTACCAGATAACACTTGCATTTGAATGTAAATGGTCACATTTAAAAACCGCTCTGAGTGGCCAGTGATTTTATACCAGCACTTTTCAATATGCAAATGTAGCTTTAGCTGCAGAAAAGTTACACACTAAAACCGGAAGAAAAAAAATACAAAAGAAAAATGATTAGATTTTTCTTTTGTATTTTTTTTCTTCCGTTATTCATCGGCAGTTATTACGCATGAAAAAAGGGGAGCATCTCCACATTTCTAAGTGTAATTATCTATTAGTATTTGCAAACATAAATATATTAGCAAAAAACAATAACTTGTCTATTTTTAGTAAACGCAAACATTTGCATTATGATCCAGTAAATGTTATTTTTGGATTTTCCTTTTCCTTATTGTATTTGTTCAATATCAGCCAAAAATGCTGAATTTGTTGTCGACAATGCAGGTACCTTGCAGGTTAAAATGGATTTTTTTCGTACAGCCAGAGCAAAGCAATTGGCCATTGGACTAAACGGCTGCATCGGACTTTCAAAGCAACACTTCAGAAGCGGGCCTTTGATTTGTTAGCATGTTTGATTTGTATCCCAGGCGGTATGGCTGTTTGATAAGTAAGAGTGGATATTCCATAATACATGTCAGTGCTCCTCCTTGGCGTGGCCATAGACTGGGGTTATTATAGGAGCGATCATGGCCAGCAGCTTCCATAAAACAGAGTGGCAGCTCGCTCATCCCATTTCCCCTCCCTCTCTACCCTCATCTCTCCCCTTGCTCTCGCACTATTTGTTTTCTCTCGCTCTCTGTTGCATCTCTCCTCCCTTGCAGCATCTGTCTCGGTCTCTTTTTCACTGTCTGGCCATGGTCCCGATTCCTCAATTGGCTTAGTGGAGTCTAATCATTCGCTGACACTCCTGCCGTCCTTCCCTCTCGGTGGTGATGCTAATCCTGTGATCAGCAAACACACTCGGTTGGCCCAGCGGCCCCATGCCATGGCTGCAGCTGCATGCAGTATCTCCGGAGAGGAGGTGAGGGAGGACGCCTCACCCCTAAACCCAGCCGACTGTAAGGAATGGTTTTGCTCATGTGATCTGAGGGGTGGGGGGTGGCGTGATTCATCCAGGGACGATGGCATGCTGAGGGCTCCCCATAGTGATGGAGGTGACGCCGGAGATTTGGGGTATGTGGGCAGGGGCAGCTGTCTCAACGTGTCTGAGGTGAGTCACCCCGAGATGCTGATGTGGAAGTCCCCTCTGTGTCGAAAGCTTCCTTTACCAGACACACGAGCACAGAGACCATCTGACCTTCAGGGGTCAATAGCGTTACGTCACCTTCTCGGTTGTGGACATGTCCTCTTCAAGCTCTGGAGGCTGCAATAGGCGTCACTGTTAAGTCATAGACAACAAAGGCGCCCATTGATTCTCAAAAGAGCAGACTTGCAAGTTTCTGGCTGTCCTCAAGTACTGAACTCATTAAAATCATAATCACAATGACTTTCTGAGAAATCAAAAATGTCACTCGTGCGATGCCTTGAACGTCTTTTTTTCTGGAACGCTCGGATTCTGGGTCAAGCTCATCTCATCTAATGATATTCCCAGAGTTCGCCAGACTTTCTTCCTTTTCCGTTTACCTCATAACCTGCCAAGTGTTCGCTTATTCCGAACGCACTTAACTTCCGTCACCTTGCCATTACCTCACAGTTAATGGGTGGCAGGATGGTGTTCACGGTCACCGAAAAATAAGTACAGTCGGACTGTCACGATGCATTATGTGGCTCACACACACACACACACACACACACACTCTGCTCTCAAAAACTGGTCCCAAGGCTATTATTCACTCAAATCTGTATCCTACACTGCCACAGTGGCACAAGGGTGACTGCTTCTCCCTTGCTGAACCCACCCCGTTCCTGCTCTGTTTTCCTCTGTTACTCCACTACTCTATTTCAGTCCTCTCCTCTTCCTCTGTCTTCCTCCATCGCTTTACCCTCTCCCTCTTCCACCTCCTCTCTTCTTCTCCTCTTCTCAAGGGTCCTGTTCTAATTTCGTCCTTATTTTTTCCCTCCCTCCAACCTACTTTCCCATTTTTTAATCCCTTTCTACACTCCACACTGCTTGTAGGACAGCGAGATGCCGAGGCCGTCCTTCTGCCCGGCTGCCTGAGCGCTTCAAAGGCACGGCTGGCCGGAGGGATGGTGGACTGGGCCCTGCCAAAACTACACAGAGGGCAGATTAGATTTTTTCCCTCTCTCCTTTGTTAAACAACAGACGTTTATCCACCCTCAACACCTCCTAATCCCTGCTTTTCAGGTAAACATCCTCTTTTATGCTCCCACAGGATTATTAGTCCATCTGAGCTGTGGTTGTGTCTATCCGACCCCCTTCCCCCCACCAACCCAGACACCACCTGTCAGTCAGCAGCCCCTCCACTGGTGCCAGCTTGTAGTGCCATCCAACTCTTGAAGCCGCTTAGCCGCTATTTAATTTCCCCTGGATGCCTGCATTGGTGTGTGTGTGTGTGTGTGTGTGTGTGCATGCATCATATATTTATATATGTACATATTGATGTGCTGTATAAACAAGTTTACGAACACATACCCGCAGAGTGACAGGCAGACATGAACGTGTAAGTCAGTTGATGGCACAGATGCAGCTGGCTCGGCCCTGGGGGGTCCGTGTGTACCGTCTTAGTGTCCCCACCAGAGAACAATATATTAAGCAACAGCTGCATCGTGTCGGACGCTATGTGAACAAAGTCGCGTGGAATGACGATAATCGTGCCCGATGATGTGGGCGCCGGGCTCCCAGGATTTCTCAGCCCTCGGGCTGTTTTCAGACAGGCACATGACGTCATGTCCTCCTTCCACCCCGTGGACGGGATGTGAGTGCAGATGCGGGGCAGGAGGGCCTTGGGTGTGAGTGTTTGTGTGCCAACCGTCAGCCGCTGGATGGTCCTCTGTGATTTGGAAGCAGTCCGTGGGATCCGCTGCCGCATCTGATGCAGACGACAGCATGGATGAGAGATTAAAGAGGTGCCATTGTAATGAGAGGGTTGTTCTACCAAACCCCCCGCTGGGAAGAGCTATAACTCCACTTGGGTGATTATCTTCTCAGACAAATGGGTGACACATAAAAAAAAAAAAAAACTTGCATCTCAAACCATCAAATAATATCTTTAAAAGATATCAGAATGAATGTCTTGGTGAATAAAATGACGTACAGTGTGTTGCCATTATTGGTACTTTTTATGGGAATTTTCAATGAAAGAGCCCATGTGTCATCAGACCCTTCCTCCCGGCGTGCCGCAGACTGGTGGTGGGGCCGCGGAAGTGGGCGGGGTCCGACAACAGATTGCCAAGAACAGAGGCCCATTCAGGCCCAGACCGCTGCTGTAAGATGGCGGGGGCACAGGAAGCCATTAGGATTTGCATGACGATTGGTTTGACCCAGTCCAGCCCAGGCCCAGGACATCGAGAGTGGGCGCAGCAGATGTTAGTAGAGGCCGCTACAGACAGGAGCGGGTAGAAAGGAGTGGAGGGTGGGCGATAGTTTGGGTTGGGGGGGTAAGTATCCCATTGGGAACAGCTGTGCTTTGTCTGTCTGTGCAAGCTATTGTGGTAACAATGAGAGGAGAGCAAAAGGCAGAGAGGGAGAGGGAGATAGAAAGCGACAGATGGGCTGGGCTCGTGATGAGGTCTTTGGCTGCAAAAACTGGGACTTTGGTTGACTGACGGGGGCTTGGACAATAGTGCTTCTGCTGGAAGCCGACACTCAAGACGGCAGGAGGTAGAGCACCGTGGGTATGATGGACCACTTCACTGTCTGTTCGGTGAGAGAAAAAGAAACTCACCTTACCCCCAGCCAGTCCCTCCTGGCCCAGGCAGCTCCTCAGCTCCAGCTGGAAGCTTCTGCCAAGTGCTAATAGCCGACATTCACTTCTGCGGAGGTCTTATGTAGGGTGCTGATACTGCATAAACAAATTAAATATTAACGCTCACCTCTCTGCTGTCTAGGTTCATTCTACTGCCTCGGTCCTCCCACCCCACCTACGCCTGCTGCTTGCAACGTCTGGCTGCAGGTCAGAAAGCTGTAAACTCTCATGCTCTCCGCGGTGCTTTGTGCTGCTCATCATTTATCGTCAAACGGAAAGTGTGTTTTGGAATTTGAATTCTAAACCATCCACTGGTTTGAAGGTTTGAAGCATTGACTCACGTAACTGAAGGCATTCGGTTTAAGCATTGTGGATAAACAGACCTCTGGTCACCCTGCATATAGAACAGCTTCACAAATCCCATCTGAACCCCTCACCCCAATTGGATGCCCCCTACCCTCGGGTTTCAACCTTTGAAGAAGATATGGCCGCTTCCACTCACAAACACATGATCCACCAGATAAAGAATAAAGAAATATCTATTTTCACCAACCCAGAAATGGGTTTTTGTTTGCAAATTTGTACACTTTTGCGGAAGAAGGAAATGGCGCTTTTTGATAAAAATCATCAAGGGAAGTGGCACAATTTAATTAGCAGTTCTGCTGCAGACTCTTTTTGTTTTTTCTTCTACCCCATTTTGGGGCTGGAGTCGGATCGTTTAGCATATTAGCATGTCCCTGGGGCTGCTGTTTATGTCCCTGCAACTCAGCTCACAGATGCAAAGGCATGTTTCAGAGTAGCAAATGCTCCCTGCTTGCACACGGAAGCTACGGTTGCTGTGGACCCGTGGGTCAGGTATACAAAGTCCTTTCAAAAAGTAGTAAGCAGTAATGTACTGTGTGTGTGTGTGTGTGTGTGTGTGTGTGTATATATATATAAAGTGATGGTGTTTTTTTTATTTGTGTTACAGTACAGCACATGGTGCACACAGTGAAATGTGTCCTGCTTTTAACCCATCACCCTTTGTGGGCAGAAAGCAGCCATGACAGGCGCCAGGGGAGCAGCGTGTGGGCACGAGTCCTTGCTCCAAGGTTTAACATTTGAACCCAAGTTCGCTTCCTTGCCCGCTAGGCTGCCACAGAATATTGTTAGAATACATATAAAATACATTTTGAAATCAATGTGTAAAACAGCTATTTTACTTTAACATGGATGTGAATATAAGACTTTACTGCCTAATCCACATCTGAGCAGAAACATAGCCTCGTAAGATGTCACATCAGCTTCATTAATGATGTTTTTATGACTAATTAAGTGCGATATTACAGTCAAAATACATCCTGTGTGGTAGTGATTTAGCCCAAAATACATCCTTGTGAACATACTACAGTTGCCAACTGACATATCAGCCTCAACATGAAGAAAATATCAGTTCAGTTTCAGTGACGTGGATCTAAATGCTAATTGTGGGGCTTGTTTGTAGGTGTATGGTCAAGGCGCCCTCAGGGTTCACTTAAACAAGCTGATAAAACAGGAAAGCAACACAATATTTAATTATGTTTGCTCATGCAATGTATTGGCGGACGTGGCTTTAAATCATCAGGCATGCAAGAGCTGTCAATCATCTGGCTTCTCCCTGCTTATAAAAAAAACATTAAAGATCATGTTCTGGGTGACATAAATAAATACACACCAAGCAAAGGTTCTCTTCTCCACGAAACAAATATCTACCAGGCAGTTTCTTCTTGTTTTATCTATTTATGGATGCAGTACCTTACACTAACACGGAAGCCCCATGCATTGGGTAGCGCTGCACTAAAAAAATATAAAAATATTATCTTATTTCTTCAGGAAGTAACTTTATTTAAATACACATCATTCATTGTGGTGTCAATTAGGTATCAACGATAAATTGATTGACCATACAGCACCAAAACACTTCAGTGAATCCTTAAGGCTTCCAATATCAGCACTGCGTATGCATGACCTGCACAACAACAAATCTATTAGAGGACAAAAAGGGTTATCTAACTGCAGGGCCTGATGTTCCCTTGCTCCTGTTTTTTCTTCTATTTCACAGAAACCATCATCGAGGCGGTGTTGTGCCGCAGGCTTATGTTTCAAAGCGCGGCCGAGCTCCAAATGGACTCGGCGTAAATAAAAACACGCCGCTCTGTCGTTAGTGAGCGGGCTCCGCATGATCCCTGACAAAGGGCCCAGTGTGCCGGCGCTCGCTCTGTCTCCGCGGCTCCATCGAAAAGCAGCTCAGGCTCGGCCAGGCTCTCTAATGCCGCTGCACTTCAGGCCGGCCCCCGTCTCATCACCTGATCTCGGTGTGATCTCGCCGAGACCCTCCGTCTAGGTGAAAACATGTGGGGCGTCACATGGCCGCAGCGCGCGCACACACACACACACGTACACGCATAATCACGCTGCGCAGCATGGCGGCCTGTCCATATGTCTCGCATTAAGGCATTGTTATGCCACGTTCTCTTTCCGCACACAGCGAGGGCCGAGGCTGAGGAGCCGTTTCATGTTTTTTTTAAAGAGCACAGTGTGTGTGCAGGGCCAGTCACGTGGGAGCCGGCCCAGAACCCCGGTCGAGGCGAGGGAGAGACTACCCGGAGGGGAAATGAGCAGGGAGGCAGGAAGGGGCTCCTATCTCCGGGGCTCCTTCCTCCCCCTGACCTTCCCATAAGGGAACGCGCCTGTTAACGCACATCTGTATGGGAGACAAGTCCCCTCACTACGGCACATCTGTGATGGCTAAAGCAGAGTGCTGGCCAACAAAGACTTGCGCCGGTCCCCTGGATGAAGTTGGTACAGGTCGGGCTTTAGTGAAGGTAATTACTGCTGGGGCGTTTTGCCCCCACGGGTGCCCCGACTGGGAGTGTTTGAGCAGTTGTGTTTTCTTTGTGCGGCCAGGCCTGCTATCACATTACTGCACACATGCTGATGCAGCAGCTCGGGCTCCGCCCTCCCACCCCCACTCCCATCCAGCCTCCGTCAAGCACCACCCTCCCCCAGGACCCCGACTTTCACTCAGGCACCAAAGTAGGGCCCGCCTCACTGCCGGCTCTGGCTGGCACTGCCAGCCGCCATGTGGAGCTCCTACAGCCAACACAGCTAAAATCACAAAGGGAAAGTGGCACGGATAGAGCGTCCACTCACTTCTCGTCTTTTCTATATACATTTATATATATTTAAAACCCGAGTCAACTTCCTAATCATGATTTCAGAGAATGTGCTAAAAGTATTGCAACGTGTCCACCGGAGCCGGAGCCCAAATGTGTGTTTAGACAAGGCGTGCGGAAACAGCCAGCCGGGCCTGTTTTCTTTCCCCTACCCGTAGGAAAAAGGTTCTTTGATGGTTTTGGACATGTTTCCTCTGACACAGTTACTTCACTCTAGGAAGGTTGTGAAGTCCACAGCCGTACATTACTCTTCAGTAATAATCCCAACTTCATTAGGACGTGCATGGGGGCGGGTGACATGAAGTAGCCATAAAGCACAATTCATGCCCCTGCACACAAAAAGGGGCCTGTACTGTAATGGACTGTGCCGGCTGTTCCACATCCTCGCAGACAGAGGCCTTTTAGGGAACGTGGTCCGTATGGGCAGCTCTAGCATTGAGTGTGTGTGTGTGTGTGTGTGTGTGTGTGGGGGTTAGTAAGGGAGCTGCCTGTTTGAATAGCAGTATGTGGGTATTAATGACATGCTGGTATTTAAACAGCACTTTTCCAACAATGAAACACACGTCTGTGAGCTGTGCGGTCCGAATGGTTGTTGGGGTCTCTGCGGTGCTGGCCGCTCCGTGTTGCCAGCAGATTATTGTTTTTTTCTGAACTTTGTGGGTCTCTCCGGGCCAGGCACACGCCTCCACCGTAACACTGCACTTAACACTCCAATGCTAATAATTCCATGGCTCTGAGAGTGGGTTAGAGAGCGGATGCGCCCCTTCAAATGCTGCATGTTGAGATGTTAATCGCTAATGAAAATGCTGATGAGGGCTCGAGTGTGCAGAGTTACCTGTGGCGTCGAGTGGTTTTGGAGTCTGTGATTCAAAAGCAGAGGACAAACATTTCATTTAATTAAACAAAGTCAAGGATGTTTACGTCCGAAAAAAACTCTTTAAAAGTATTTTAACATGTTTATTCATTAGGCCATTATTACATTCTTCATAATGTGACCTGCTCGGATGGTATTATTATGGTCATTAAGTACAAATGGAGTGCTCTTGGTCTTAATGCACAATATTTTCTTTTTTGCAAACATTAAGACGCAGTGCGTTGGGGACGTTTGTGAATGTCAGATTCACCAATCAAAAATGTTTCATAAAATGTCTGATAATCTATCTGCTGGTTTGGTCAGGTAATGGACATGGTCCTGAGAACATGATTGTGGTGTCCACCGCCAGGACCATGAACAAGTGGTAGTACGAGCATGGAATACAACAGAGAGTTCAAGGGGAAAAGAGAGGACAGAATCTTGCACTCGTCTCTTGCGAGATTTTGAAATTAATGATATTTTAAGGAAATGGTAGTAGCCTGCCATTTTGGGTGATAGCAGCCTAGTATGTGGAACCAGAAGACCACAAAGTCACAGGTTCAAACCCCGCTTACTACCATTGTGTCCAGGCAGTGGTGATGGTGATTTTTAAATACCTGCACTACTTTATGCAAGAGATGTATTGACCTGGTCTCGAATGAGAACGCAGGGCATTTGAAAGCTGCCAGTTTTCACCACAAGCTCCTCCCATAAAAACACCATTGAAGTTCATGTCAGGGGTGACAGAAATAATGATGGGGTGGGGGGGTGATTTTTCCTCCTTTAGCAACAGGCAAGCAGTCCTTCGTTGTTCACTACGTGTTCTCAGCGTGTGTTCTCACAACTGCATGCCTTGCCCTTTAGAATAGTGAAGATGCTTGAGCAATCTCCGCCTCGGCAGCTAAGAATCCAAGACGCCCGGCACCAGCTAGAGCGTCTGTGAGAGGCCGGCTCTGTGCTGAAAGGTTATTGAAGGCTACGGCAGCAGAAAATGCCCCTTCGAGGAGTGGCACGGGGGCGGCTGCATTTGCTTTCATAAAGTTGGCAGGGTACGTTATTGAGCCATTCATTCTAAATGACTTGTCAAAAAGAAAAAGAAAAAACCGACAAGGCCCGTTCAGTAGCAGTGGTGTGTCTCGTAAGTGGCACAAATAGGCAGACAAATCACATCAAAGTCAGAACATTCCCGTACCCTCAAGTGGCTGGAATTAAATTAGACCAACATTGTGCTGTATGGATCGGTAGGGTAAATTTGGATATAGCTCGACGATAACTGATGGCATGCACATTGTAGCAGCTGTATGGGTGGCATACACACACACACACACAGCCACCCACAGATACCCCAACGCATTAAAACCTCTTGTACACGGTTGACATTCCTGCCTCTGCAAATTGCACATTTGTCAGAATCGGCGAAGAGCATCACGAATTCCTTTTTATTTACGCTCGCCAGCGATTTTTAATTACGTTTTACCAGGTCTGAGAGACTCAATTGAAGTCAAATGCTAAGTAATGTTTATCTGCACAAGCACATTCCCCCGCTCACACAGTAAAAGACTCATGAGAAAAGAGATGTTTGCTAACGCCTCTCATTACTTCTGTGGCGCGGCGTGAAATTTCCGAAAAAGGGAAGGAGTTTTGGTCGCTTGCATTTTTAAATAACCAGGCTTCCTTGTTTTTTCAAATGAGTTTTTTCAATCACATCGCTTATCAAAGTTTTCTTTCATCCACCCGCTTTAGCTTGTGGGTCAATTGTGTGCGTCAAAGCCAAAGCTTTTTTCCAAATGACTGCGTGTGGCTGTTATTTTTCCCTTCCTGCAAAAGAGTTGGTGATGTTCATCGGATATCGGCTCATTACAGTGGGGACGGTGCCATTGTGAGTGGCTGTCGGAGGGCTTGGGGGGCTGAAGGGGATGCTGTCTGTCCCCAGAGACTTCCGCGCTGCCTCCCTCAGCACTTTCCCCCGTTCTGAAGCCCTACAGGGAAAGGCGGCCCGGGGGGATCCGCTCGGCACTCTGGCGGAATTAGAAAAAAGAACTTTCCATTTACTTCAGAGAGAAATTAGCATAGCGCTGGCGCTCTATAGGGGACCAGGCACAGTGCAAGGGCCCGCTTGTCCATACCAATAAGCCGTCCCTGTCTGATTATACATTTTTGTGCAGTTGATCAGCATCTGTGAGGCATTTTGAACTGGCATGACGCAGTCGACTTGTTTATTTTACATTATTGATGGTTCTTTGATGCATAATTCACAGTAATTAAAATTGAATTGTTTAGTATATACGCTCATTGAATACATTTCCACCAGCTCATGAATGTTTCTCTAGTAGCGTTAACATATAAAATTACCATCAGAATTTTTTATTTTTTTTAATTTCCCCGTCATAAAAAAGCTTGTAAAAACCCAGAGTATTTAAGTGGAGTGTTTTTTTTTTTAAATAGATATGCTGCCCAGCTGAAATTATGCACTGCAGCGCTATAATTTGCTGTTCTAGCCAGAGAAAAGGCTGCAATTCATTACATCAGGAGTATTTTAGCGCTTGCCTCGGTTTGAATAATTTTCGTGGCTTTCACCCATTTTTCAAACGCAGCATTCAGCACTTCCTGTATCTTCTGATGTTTACACGTGAAATAGAAATGTAATATGACATGACAGCTCATCATTTTACCCAACAGGTTCCTGTCACGGAGGTAATGTTGCAATAAGACCTACAGAAGAAAAACACCTAGAATATTTTAATGGATGTGATCATCCTTTCGCAAGTTTGCTATCTCATTTATCACGTTGAAAAATCATCTTTGCAATCTTCGGTTTCTGTGATATTAAAGGGGAAGCTACACAGAACTACGGCCAAATGTTTTTTCCTACCTCCTGAGAGACTATTCCACCAGATTTTGCCTGTGTCATGAAAAACAGATTGCATCAAATCCCATTCAACCCAAAATGCACTCTGTGAAGCTGTAATTATGAGAAACGCTTTGTCTCAATTGCGCTGAATGACTTATTGGGTCTAAAATGGCAAAGTTTCAACTGAGATGATAATTTGGAGGGGGAAATCTCTAAACTGGTAGCATCATGATGATTATTATATCAGCCAAAGACAAACTGCACTTTCTCCCATGCAGACTTGCAAACTGAAGCTTTAATACATATTTTTCATAATATGTGATGTATTATTAACTGCTTATTCTACATGTTGCCTATACATATTTTCACGGCGCCAGGCCAGGCACAGCCCATGGGGATTGTTCATTAATGTCAGATTCACGTTCCTTGCCAGGCAGAATGCTTGCATGTTAGTTGATAGCAGACATGTCGTAAGGTGAAGTTAAAATAGACAGTGTTTGTGATGATGTCTGTGTACAAGCAGCATTAGGAGTACAGTAGAGTAGAGAACAGAGGGAAATAGAGGAGGAAAGTAGGAGACAGAACCTTGTACTAGACTTGTACCACGTATTAACAGGAGCGGTGTAAATAGTCAGAACAAATATATTTTTTCAAATAATGACATTAAAATAAACGGCTAGCCCTGTAGTTAGATATAAACACTAGATGTCGCATTCAGTCTCTCAGCATGTGTCAATATTTGGACAGGGTTCCAAGCTCATTCCACCACGCTTCTCTGACGGTACAAGCAACGATGCAGGATTATTGCGCCTCGAACGGCTGTAATAATGACACAGCTTCTTTGCTGACATGTGCATATTGCAGTTCATTGTCTATAGTTCTTGACAAATCTATACAAAATGCCTCTGTAAATGTTGCTGCCCTGTCTATAGTTATTTCTTACCAAAACTCAGGCAAATGGATGCTGATCTTTCACATTAAATTAAAAAAATATATATTTTCTTGTATTGTGTGCAGTTCATTGTCTGTAGTTCTGTAGAAATTAATGCAAATACCTGTTGCTTTGGATAAAAGTGTAAGTATAACTGCATGCATGGTAACGCTTATCATGACGAATTTCCAGGGTCTTTCAGATAACATTGCTGTGTTTGTGTTTACATTGTTCTGCATGTAGTATGACTGTACTTAAGGTTTATGTTGAATGTAGCTTACATTTAAACATAAAATTACGCTACATTTTCAAAAACTGCCTCACCATTTTTGCCCTGACTGACATTCATTCATTCAAAAGGAGCACTACCTGGTCCCAAATGTCCCCTTTAATTCCCCAGTGAGGGAGGAAACAGTTAAGTACATTCAAGGACTAAAGAGCGGAGCACATGCTCAACGCACTGCATCCAATTATTAAGACAGGCTTGTCAGTGGGGTGGCTTTTTTTAAAGCCCTTGAAGTCTTATCTACGTCCATAAAAAAATTGCACCCCAGGTACTCTGAATCCAAGTGAAACGAAACTGAGTACACATATTGCAAATTCAGGCTGCAGCACACGGAGCAGATGCCTTTCAGTCCAACAATAAGAGCATTTCAAAAGATGATTTTAGAGCGTATTCCGGCTCTTCTATGATTTGAGCTTGGTCAACCATTGGAGAGACAGCACATTCCTTTTTCCCCGAAAGTGCGGCCATTGCCCAAGGTTAAACCACGCGAGCTGTTAGATATTCATCTCACCTCGCCCCACCCCACTGTACAACTGCTTTACACGCAGAGGTCTGTCACTAAAACATACGGCAACAGACAATATGGTGGCAAAGAGCAGAACAACAGATGATGAAGAACTTTCAGCATTTCAGCACACAATAACCAGAATATTACAGAGCCTGGCTGTCACAGCAAATGGATTTTCTCAAGGAGAAGCGAATGAAGCACCCGCACGCTTCCCAGCGAACGCCAACCAACGCTTGTCACTGGTAATGAAACGCTGCCTGGATGTACATTTCTGCTCTACTGTACGTTTCCCTGTGATCACAGGGAGATGGATGTGCTGCAAAGGCAGCAGGGTGAGCAACCTGCAATATTCCAGGAGCGTCGGCTCATGGGATTTGAACCCTGCTATCTGCCATAATGAGTCGCTATCCCAACTCCCCATCCTGGCCTACTTTCCTCATTTTTCGAGCACCGTGTTATATATTCCACTCTGTGCTGGCAAGTGACTCATGCAACCTTTCTAGCACTCAATATTGGTCTAAAAACGTTTAAAAAACTGTGACTGAGCATTTTGAGTTCAAGAACTTCCTTCCAAGGATATTTTCGAATGTTTTTGGCCCCTTCAAGTACAGGCTTAGCTCACGGTAATAAAGTTTATTGTACTTGGAACATTCGGCTGATTAAATCCGGTCTTTCAATCGTCAAACTTTCAGTTGTTTCAACCACGAGGTTTGTACCCATGGGCAGCATTCACTGATGGATATTGGTTTATGAATCTATCTTTGTCCATCAGGAATATCCCATTGCTCATCTCATTTGATAATTATGATGTATTAATCTGAGCGTGAAGCAGGTTTATGATACCATAAAGACACCACGCCCCTTTTCAAGCACCAATGAAAAATGGGCGCTGTGTTTAGCAGCTTTATTGGACCATTATAGGCATACATGAACCACCAGAGCCAGAATTCTATTTGAGACATTCAACTTCATTCCTTTCAGTCTACAATAGAATGATACCTGCTTTCTCCCATCTTTGCAAGTTAGCGATATATGTTACTGACTTGCATAACCTAGCCGAATGCTAATCATAAACAGGACAAACCGCATTTGGCAACTGGACCAGATATTATTAATCTTTCTTTATTCTGTCTTCCAGGAAAGACAAACTTGTATGATCAATGTACAACTAACTAGCAAACTGTTTCATTACATGTGTAATAATTATAATGCTAAAGTGCATGTGTTTTTGCATATTTATGAAAATGTATGAATTCCTTTACAGAGTAGAAGTATGTTTTTTCAATATTCCATTTATTCCCTACATTATGTGTGTAGCTTCAACAGTTGTGTTTTTTGCTGTATAGGGTTTTACAGGACAACACGGGTAGTGCGGTAAGCGTAAAGTAATCGGTTTAGTACCTTCACAAAAATCACATAGATGAATGTTCATCTTCAGAAGAGCTTGTGTCAGACCTGCCAGGGACTTATAATAAGAATAAATGCTTAATATCTACAGTAATCTTCTGATAACACATCAGGATGTCTTAATGACCAAACACGCAAATTGCTCTGTCTTGTTCCCACAAATTAATACTTGTGCTGAGCCAATATATCTGATTTCTTATTTATTTCTATTATTGTCCACAGGAAACCATGAAAGTAGTCATATTATTTTCATTCACAAGCTTTGCTATGTATTCCGTTCAGTCCAAAATTACACACAAAAAGGATTTTTTTATTGTATTATCTGAAAATGTGTTTTATGAAAAAAAAAAAAAAACTTGTACTGCAGGAAACCAACTCAAATTATCTTGCATAGTGAGTGGAATCTTTATGCTTTTTAGATATCTTTTTTATTTTCTATGGTACAGCCAGTTGCAGGCCACAACATATTTTGTGACAGTATAAATGGAAATGCTTAGGGCTTTTATTGATGACATGGTGCTGAGTGAAATTGCATTGCCTCTATGTCATTCATTACATTTCTCCAAACGCCATGGTTTGGGAAACCCTCATTGAAATGCTGTGGCTGCATGTGGGTAAAAATCAATCTAAGGTGATCGTGTAGGAATACAGGGATGCTGTTTTAGTGCAGTGAAAAAGGCATAATGGCCTCCCTAGTGATATGGTTTATTTTCAGAGCAGACTTAAAACATGTTTGTATTCCATATAATATAGGTCAAGACATGGATTAAAATGGTTTAATAAGAATTACTACGATAAAATAATATCCTACTGCAGGCTATTCAGCACATATTCATTGCTTACTGAGTGTCTAAGCAGCTGTTTGCTTGTGGATATATTGGTTCACAGACATTTAAGGCAATGAATTTAATATAAATCTACAAGACAGTATTCCAGCCGAGATAAAACTAAAATCTTTCTGGATTATTTAAATGTCATATGACTTCTTTATAATCCCGCAGACTCAATAATCTCAAACCACTTTCAGTGTTGATGGTATTGCTTTGTTTTGGTATGTTATTATGTATAATGAGTGATGTTTTATATAAAATAAATATGATTGATCCATGTACCATCAATGCAAACTACAGCAAAGTCTTATGAAAATGTACCAACTATAAACCAGAACCGCCTTTAATTATTATAATAACAACAGTAATATGCTGCTGCATTGTATGTTTCCTCATGCTGTAATCCACAGGTCCTATTTTTATTTCACATGTATTGCAAATAGATTCACATATTGACCACTATTGACCATACAATAAATACTATAAAATCCACATTCACTGCAATATCTTCTGTCCACTTCATCACCTTACATAACACACCTTATTCATACACTAGTACACACGAAAATACGTAATAAGACAATGTATAAATGATGGTGTTAATAGTTAATATAATAATGTTCTACGTCTCTATAGGCATCACTATTTGCAACATTATGTGAGGCTGTATATAATATTATATCATATTGTTGTTATCAAGCTATATATATAGGGATATAGTGTTGTATGATGTTGTATACATATACATAATTTGTGTGTGCATTTATATATCCACATTTTATCTCATCGTGGTGTAATAATCGTGATTCCGTGTTAAGTTGTTGTACCGGTGGGTAGTATCCTGTGGCCGGTACCGGACAGGGGGGTATGGGCGGGGACCTGTGTGGGCTTTTTTTCACGTCTTTGTATCGGTCTGGCCCTGCGCACTGAGACGCACCAGAGGCAGCGGCGCTCATTGCAGTCAGTCCCGAAGTCCGGATCGGATTTCACTCACTAGCTGCTGCCGTCACCAGCCGCGCCGTCCGGACCCTTCATTCTAGTGAAGAGGGAAAAAACCAACACGCACGCACGCACGCACGCACGCACGCACGCCTGCAGAGGAACGCGCGGAGACGGGGGAGACGGGGGAGAGTTCCGCGATGGAAACTGGCACCGGCGTCTTGACGCGCGGCTCGGCGTTGCGGCGGGAGGAGACGCGGTGAGGAGCGGCAGCCGGGAGCCGCCGGAGCGGCTTTTTCGGGGAAGGTTACCGTTCGCCGTGATCGCGGACTCGGACCGGCAAGCTGAATATTTCATCATCATCATCATCCTCATCATCGGCGGGAGCTCCGCGCCACGGAGGTAAGTTTCCTGCCCCCGCGGCGCAGCCCCTCCGCGGCTTCTCTCCGCGTCTCTCCCGCGCCGATCGAAGTTCGTTTTAAACGCAGCAACGGGGACGCCAACTGTTGCAAGTTTGTCCCCCTTTAAAAAAAAAAAAAAAACGCGTAAACGTAAGAAAGGTGAAGAGTTCGGTCCGGGTTTTTGTTGCGCTGGTGAAGCGCGGCGCACTGCGGTGCGGCGAAAAAAGCACAATAAAGCGACTCACTGTCAAATAATAAGCATTTATTATAATAATAATAATAAAAAAGGAAAACGAACAAGCGGTGCACTTTTACCAAGAGGGGCCGGAATCTTTTCTTTAACCAACAGAAGTTGAAATGCCACGTTTTGTTTGTCATTCACGTCCATGTGACGCGCAACTGTCAGCGTGGCAGGAGCCGATATTTTTTGGTGGGGGTGTGTAATATAAAGTAAAGTGCAGGTGTGTGTGTGTGTGTGTGTGTGTGTTGCTGGCCTGGGTAATGAAGTGAGTGTCCGCTGATTACTGTAATTGTGGCGTGACCTGCGCCGGACGTCGGTGTGTTGTCACGCAGACAATGGGGCGCGTTTTCTGGCTGGAACCATCTCTGGTGTGTGTGTGTGTGTGTGTGTGGGAGACAGAGCGTGTGTTTGTGAGATTGGACAGGATGGCACTAATGAATGTCCCCCCCCTCCACCATCAGCCAGAATCTGTCTATTGTCTGATTTATTTAATCGCCCTCCGAGTGGGACAGCCCCACCAGACAGGCACGCTTCCTGTGCGGAGGCGCCCCGTCCGAGCGTCCAGTCCGCCGCTCCTGGGCTCCTCACCTCCGAGGTTCAGCTGTCCATTGAAAGTCAAATTTGACCCAGCGGGGTTGATCTCTCGCTCATTGTTGCCGCACAATGGAGCCGCATCCTTCCTCGCTCCCCTGCTTTTGCATACAGACAGCTCTATCTGTCCCTTTCTGCGTCTTCGCTGGCCCGCGGTTTACTGCCTCGGAACGCCCTCCCCCCTCCGGGAGGATGAAAGGAGCATTAACTGGATCGATAGTGCTATTACATACGGGCTTGGGTAAACGTGAGAGCGTCAGCTGTCGGCTCTGGGTTTCCCAGAATGCAGCGGGTTTGGGGGTTCGGCCTGCCTCTGGCACGCTGGTAAGCGGAGGACACGTGTAGTCCTGCGTCTTGTGAGCCCTTCCTGTTGACGCGGTCACTTGGCGGTCAAAAGTGAGTGCGGCTAGACCAGAATCCGGCTCGGCGGTGGAGCGCGGTGTGCAGCAACTGCGTCCCGGTCACCTCATCTTCTCTCCTCGCAATGTCCTGTCCCTGTCACGGCTTTCCCCGCTTTTCTCTTCACTACTTTTCATTTGTCACCTCATTCTGTCATTCTCTTCCCCTCCATTTCTCCCGTTCGTCTCTCCTCCTTCATGTGTAGCCCGTCGTGAGCTCTGCTGGACGTCCTCTGGCACGGCCATCGGGGGACTAGGCCTGTGGCCCTAAGTCCCTTATGCCGAACGTGTGTGTTTTGGAGATTGCATCTGGTGTGTGTTTGGCTGTGCAAGCTGGTGGGGGTTGGTGCAGGCACGGACTCGGCAGGGTGCTTGGAAATGTGGGGTGCTGGGAGAGACCAGAGTGGCTTTCAGGGCCTGGACTGGGGGGGGGTCGGGGGTCTGCTGTTTTGACGATCCTCCCAGGGGCCTGTGCACGTGTGCCGGAGCGAGGCTGTGTGTGCGCAGCTGTGGCCCGGCGCTGGAGAGAGACGCACATCGACGCGGCCCTGTGAAGTGTGGGTGAGTGGTCCGCAGCTGACGCTGACACACAAGGCCACCCCGCCTCTCCTACGAGGCCTGGTCCACCTGGTCCCGCGCGGTGGCCTCTGGTTCCAGCTTTCAGCACTTCTTCCGTTGGCGATGATGTGCATCACGCCACTGTCCACGTGAGCTGCTCAGCCGTGAAGACAATCACCCCACTTTCAAATGAGTCCAGTGCTGCATGAGGGGGAGCCAGCGGTGAGGGCAGAGTTGTAGGCGGGAAGGCCAGGCGGTCCGTTAACTGTATCGACCATCTGCGGCTCCCCCCATCGGCGTCTGAAGCGCTTCCTCCGACCCTCTGCATATATACGCAACGGTAACGGATTAAAAGTTCGAAGGAACGGAGACGAGTGAAGGAGTGCTGAGCCGACGTGAGTGCAAATGAAGCCTTTTTCTACATTCGGCCTTGTGTGAATATTTTTCTGTCCACTGATGGTGTTCTGGAGCCCCACGCACGTAATTAAGGGGTGTAGCGCACAGTGTGTAGAGTAGCAGTCAATACGCGGGACAAGGGACGTCCAAACAAACCAATTTAGCCAGATGTACAACACGTCCCGGCCAATACAGGACAGCCGGCAAACCATAGGGCCACTTGTCGCTTAGAGGGAAGGGTCATTGCAAATCAATACAGCATTACTGTGAGCGATCACTGCGATCACATGGTGAAACATTTCTGTCACAGATCGTGCTTTTCACAGCCGGCAGACCCGTAAAATAAACTACTGTAAAAATGCTGGTTGAGTCCGTGCCACTGGAGCTTTGCCCTTTGGTACACCTGGGTTTGCTAGTCGATTTTAACTGTAATTCTACCTGGTAAAGTTAGGTCTTGGTAGTTAGCTGAGGTTTTGGCTAGTGTAGTTATAGCTAGTCAGTTCGAATTTGATAGGGGTGGTAGTAGCCTAGTGGGTAACACACTCGCCTATGAACCAGAAGAACAAATCCCACTTACTACCATTGTGTCCCTGAGCAAGACACTTAACCCTGAGTTGCTCCAGGGTGGGACTGTCCCTGTAACTACTGATTGTAAGTCACTCTGGATAAGGGCATCTGGTAAATGCTGTAAATGTAAATAGTCAGTTGTAGTTGAAGTTCTACCTTGCTAGTTAGGTTTTTCTGGCTAGTATAGTTTAGGATTGCTTGTTCTAGGCTGCCATTCAACTGCATTTGTAGTTCTGGCCAGCTAGTTAGCCGCAGTTGTGACTAGTGATGTTTTGATGTAGTTCTGGTTAGGAGACCTCAGGTTCGCTTGTTAGCAGTAGTTCTGGTTTTGTGACGTTATGGTTTGCGATTTCTGGGTTGCTAATTTAGTTATAGCTGTATTCCTGGTTTGCTAACTTTGGAGTTTTAGCGTTTAGTTCTTATTTACTAGTTCCGGGTCGCTAGTAAAGCACCGACCCGGTAAATCCGGCCTGCTAGTCAGCTACAGCTGTTGGAAAGTTGTGTCTTGCTAATTAGCCATAGTTGACGGGGGAGGAACTTACTACCCAGGCGGCGCTTTCAAGTTCGCCAACTTTTACCTCTAGCAGCGCGGGGCGTACCAGAGCTGGGCACTCGTGCCACATCTTAACACCAACACCGGCCTTCCTGTTCCCCGTCTGTCGGTGCTTTGTTGGTATGCTGTATGTGACCCGGTACGAATTTGTCCTTTGTTTTCGTGCCTCAATTTCGCGACTCCAGCGGTGACGATTGAGTCCGCAGCAGATGTTTTCCCTAATTAGGCTCAGCTCAGATTATTTATTGACTATCAGTATAATTGCTACATTCGTGACAAGGAGCATCACACGGACAATTTGTGAGGAATTCTGGGACGGCGAGCGCTTAAAGGGCCTCCATTTGCCACTGAGCTCCTGTACGTGTTTGGCACGAGGAGCCGGCGTCGCTGTCATGCCCTGGAGAGCGGCGCGTTACTGCTGTGCATTGGCGTCTATTTCATGGGCGGTCCGTATCGATGAGCAGCCGGAGTCCAGCTCGGATCTCAATTTGTTTTCATCAAAGTCGGGGGTGTTTCTTTTCTTGCCGTTATGCAGCGCGCCTTCCCGTGCGACTGTGCAACTGAGCCGTTAGCGGCAGGAAATGCTGGAGGAGGATGCACACACACACACACACACAAATAAACACACACACACACACATGCGCATGCAGTGAAAATTTGAGGCACAACACAACAATAAAAGGCGTCTCAGCTGGAGGGGCATTGAGAGATGGAAGCGCGCCAGGCAGGGGAGGAAGTCTTAACAGAGCTAATGCTCCTGCCCCTGGGGAAAGTAGGCTGCAGATTTCTGCACTGTCCTCCGGATTCCGGCTAAAGCTGCAGCGGCGCTGGACGTGGGCTGCCCTGGGTGTGGCTTTGTTGGATCTCTCTCACTCCTCCCCCCAGGGGAGGCCTAATTGCCAGGGTAGGCTGGAGCGGCCCTCCCAGATGCAGAGAGGCAGGAGCCAGGCACAATGGCAGGCCTGTTGCTGGTCCGCTGAGCCGGGGATTGGGGTTGGTGGGTTGTCTGTGTTTACCCCAGCTGTACGCTGGGCTTGCAGCGGCCTGACCTCTGACCCGCACTGCCTGCACTCAGCAGAACCCCTGCTGGTCTCTTCCAGTCTGCTGCACCCTGTCTGGTTTTTAAAACAAGAGCTAAACGGGGAGAAAGAGAGAGAAGGAAGGGGGCTGTAAAAACACTGCGACGAAGCTGGACTTGCAATCAACGATTATTCTAAAACCCTACAGCCTCTTCGTTTTCGAGGAGTCTTTCTCTCTCTCTCTTTTTCTTCCTCGTTCCCTTCCTTGCAGTCTTTTTTTGTACAGGATCCTGGCCCCGTGCACCCCTGTGTATTTGTAATAGACCCTCTCCACGTGCCGTATGCTTTTTCTCCCTCTCCTTTTGGCCTTTCTCATTCCTCTGCACTCCCTTTCCCTCTCTCCCTCTCTCCCTCGCTCTCTGTGTCTCCAACACACACACACACACACTCACACTCACATTCGGCATATGGAACAGTTTATCTAGAAGCTTACTTTTTGCGCCTATTAAGCATAGTCCCATTAAAAAAACGAGAACAGGCAGAGAAAAGCAAACTCCTGCGTCTCTTTAATACGACTTTTCTGAAGAGTGAAGAGCCAGTCTCTTTTCTTTTGGTTCATGCCTCTCTTGCTATGTTCTTAAGCCCTATGCCTCTACACATCAAAAAATCAATAAAGTGTCTCTTTAAGAAGGCCTGGAGAAATAATGGAATAAGACGGGCTGGGAGAAGCCATGATGCAGACGGCTGCTTCCCTTCGTTTACCTGTCTGCTCTTCTGTCTCCTTTTTTCCTCCTTTGTTTTTTAATCATGGCTTCACCTTATTTTTTGGATGCCGGAAATTGAAGGTGGGCCGCAGAAACCCATAAAAGCTAATGAATTCACTTGACCCCTCCCCCTCCACCATCTTAAAATTCACAGTCTTCCGGCCCCTCCGGTGTGTGTGTGTGTGTGTGTGTGTGTGTGTGTGTCCACTCGTCTGCTGTGATTTGTTGCGTGAGTGTTAGATTCCTCACATACGTGTGCGGCTCTGCCCCGATCGTGAAAGTTCTTAATACATTAATAGGCCAGTGATTAAATTTGTACTTGCGCGGGTGTCTGGCTGCTGGTGCGTGATTCGGTGTGTACGTGTGCAAACCGGCATGCATGGTGACAGAGAGAAAGAGAGAGAGTGTGTGTGTGTGGGTGGGTCTAAGACTGGTCCTTAGTTCGCTCATGTAGTGTTTATATTATGGCGCAGCATTTTCCACAGCATAATAATTCAACCGCGGAACATACTTATTATCACAACAATAATAAACAAATGTTCATGTATGTAATTCAGCTACGAGGACGTCGGTGAAAACGGCATCATCGCGGCAGGTCGGCATTGGACCTTTGCGTGTGTGCGCTCTGCGCAGCGTGAGCTCCATCATAATACGATGCCCCTTGTTAACTGCACCGTATTGTGGTCTGACAGGCCGGCCCTGTAGCCGTGGTCAGCTGTGCCGCCTTTGTTGTCGGTGAAGTCGGCCCTGCGTCTTTCTCTCACTCGACGCTTTCATGTCCTTCTGCTGCCGTAATTGGCCTTTCCCCGCGCACGGCTGTAATGGGTGCTAGCGCAGCTGACGGCTGTTCCGGGTAGGGGTGGCTCGCCCGGCCTCCGGTCGGTTTGCCACGTCTGCCTTGTGACTGTGGAGTGAGCGAGAGAGAGAGAGAGAGAGAGAGAGAGAGAGAGACAGCAGACTCGCTATTGACAAGTTTACGTGTTTGCACTTTTCCCCCCTTTTCCAGTGTGTGTTTTTCTGAAATGGCAATTTAAGCTGCTGATTGACTGAGTCATGCAGGCAGCGGGAACAGGAGAGGTCTTTTCGCACGCCCGCCCGCCCGCCTCTGCACTAGCTAATGCACAATCGCTACACAAACTACCCTACGTAAACACACACACAAAGCAACGCACTAAGTAATGCAAACGAATGCGGCCTGATCCGAGGCAGAGGTTATAAAGAGGGGGTGATGGAGCGCAGTGCAGCTGTAATTGCCAATGGTTTATTGATTTATTGGCAATCTGGACAGAGTGGCCTTCGCGACACCGTGCCTCCTTTCTCTCTGCTTCTGTCGCTCAACCATTCAGCTGTTCAGGTGAACAGGATGTTGGGGGATGGAGGCACGGGAGGGTTTTTTTTTTTTTTTTTTGCCATTTTAAAAGCCAGCAGAGGTTTCTGGAGGCTGACCTGTATTAAATTATCATTTTTGTAGGAGCTACTACATATTGCAGAACGGACAATTAAGTGAACTTCGCACTGTGTAAAAATTCAGTTATCTGAAATGTAATATAGTATTCATTACTATACAACCACCTGTAGCCATGAATCATTGAGTTTTCATTCTATTAGAACAAACCCATCACAATTACAGTGGGAGCCGGTATCCACCTCAGAGGACGGCATGTTGCACCACCAGTTCTCTTCCTTTCTTCTCCTTTTTTTGTGTGTTGATATTTGATACATGACACGACATTAGGAGCATGTAGTGATAAATTAAGAAGGCCACGAGTGAGTGGGGGTGAACTTTACTTGTACGTTCGCAGCAGGAAATGTACATTTTAGTTTTATTTTTACGTAGGCTTTCAGTCCGAGACATCCAATGTACAAATCTGTGCATTTTAGGTCAAACCTCTCATCTCGAAAACCGCTTCCAAGGCATTATTGATCGCTTCACAAGCTGAGATGAATTTAAAAGGTGCCATTACACTTAACAGTGTCTGGTAGCAGCATATCTCGGCAGGGCCGTTGATGGGAGGCGCTAAGTGAATTAGGGAGCCAGAGCAAGGAGGCTAGAGGGGGGCCTTGATCACATCAGGTAGCCGAGATGCTCGGCCCACCCTCCGTCGGTAGCTCTTTCTCCATTACAGACCCACTTACGGGCTCCCTCAAACTCCCTCAGAAGCTGGGGGCGCGGCGCTGGGAGGAACGGGGGCTACACCCAGCCCGGCTCCGGTTGCTCACGCTGGGATGGGCCTTTTTGGTCTGGGACAGTCGATATTAAACAGGCTCTTTGAAGGCCGGAGCAGCGGGACGCAGGGAGTTCGGTCCCGGCGAGAAACACTTAAGGCCGTGGAATATCAAGATGGGGAAGCGCCTCGGTTCTTCCCGCCATTCTCGGGGGAACCGGGGCTCCCCGCTCCGGGGCGAGTCGGGGGAAACGATCACAACAAATCCGCCTCCGCGTACACGCAACCGCCCACACCTGCGCCCCCCCCCCTGCTCCCTCCCCTCCACCTGCTCCACTCCGTGGCCCTGTGGCAGACCGCGAGGGCCGTCGGCGGTGATGAGGGCTGCCGGGACCGAGGGACTGGCTGTTTGTTGTTATTGGTGTTATTAATAAAAATGACCTCATCTGGGTGTACCGGTTCCCTGCGGTCTCCCCGCCGCTCCGCCTCCATTTCACTTCGCCGTTTCTCTGCTCTCTCCCACCACCGCTGCTCCATCCCCCCCTTACGGTTGGTACTCGGCGCCCCTTTTCTTGCCCATTCGCCCCTTCCTCCGTTCCTTTGTGTTCTGCCTCCGTCTCTGTTTTTGGCCTGAAGACGGATGGCGGCGGGCTCTACCTGCTCAGGTCGGCCGGCGATGAGCCGCTGAGACACAGTAGCCTGTCGGAGAGACATTATCTCATTACAGGGCCCGGGCGCGGCCGCCCCGCGGGGACCCGCCCCTGACGAGAGCGCATGAGATCACCCTGCCCTGCCGCCAGCTCCGCGTGGGTGTGCGGATTTGGTGTCGACAGGCGCCTCGCGCGGCCCTTTCCCACTCGCCGCGGACGATGCCGGAAATGAAGTTATCACGTCTGATTTATTGCGAAATGCTTTTAATGAAATTATGCCGCTGTGGTCCTGTGCCCCGTCTTCTTTGCACAAGCCCCCGTTTTATTAAAACTAACATTTCGTTCCTTCATCTTTAATCAGGCCGTTAAAATGGCTTAAAAAATGGCATTGGCTTAATAAATGTTTCTGGATTCACCCGTTAAGGCAAATAGCCCACGTCTCCCTGATTATTCACACTTCTGTAATAATGGAGTGTTCCTCTGCAGGGGTAAACTGAATTAAATGCTGTTTCATTTCAATGGAGGCAACGAGAAAAATCCATTTTTGAAGAAAACGGACAGGGCTCCCATGTCGGATTGTAATGGGCCCCCAAAGTGCCGCAGAGTTGATGCATTTCTCCCTATTTTATGGCTGCTGATCCTCTTATTAGACAGAAACACAGACTACGAGTGGAGCCAAGATAGGGAGAAGGAGATTAGAAGGGTGTAGGCCCAGTTTTTGTATCCGGGCCTGTGGGAACAAGGAGGTTTTATCAGTGTGCGTCTCTGAAACTTGGAGTTGTTTGGATTCGCTTGCATTTTTTTATGAGAAATATTCAGATAAATGTCCATCCAGCCTTGGGGTCTGTTGTGGAAAGTGCAGCACTAAAGCTAAAGCATTACCAGCAGATCCTCCCACTTGTGTAAACACACAGGCACAAACTGGGCCCACTTTTCCCTCCATTTTGCCCATAATTGCTTGGTTCCATGCATGGTGAGTGTATACACCTACACACACATTTCTGTATGGTGGCCAGTTCCTTTCTTCCCTGCTCTTCTGAAGTAAATCATGATATCATTGAACTGTCCTGTTTTTAACGCGTGTGTCTGTGGACAAATGCACAATTTTCAATGACAAAAGAGCCACCAGAATAGATGCCATGTTCCTCCAGTCTCAGTTAATTTACTGGAAGGATGGACAAGATTCCCTTTTTTTGTGTTTTGATGGGGATGGCGATGCTAAAACCTCACATTGATCTGGTTTCTGAAGGTCATATCATGTGATTTATACAGTTTTCATATTCTTCAACCATTGATGGATCTTTGTATCATGTGCATGGGTAGCATATTTTAACCTGGACAACAGTAGACGTGGGCCAAATATTATTATATTATAGGGCAGTGGTGGAAGCGGCCCCGTAATCAAGGTTGGAACCCCGATCCGCCAATGTACCATTGAGGTGCCACTGAGCAGAGCACCGTCCCCACACACTGCAGCCTGCTGCACATTTTGTTGTGTGCACCATGTGCTGTGTATGACAATGACAGTCACTTCAATTTCACTATCAGTATTGATCTTCCTCTAGTGAATATGCTGGTTTCATTGTTTATTTAGAAAAAAGGCAGGAACTGATCCAGTAATAGTGATTATGATAATATTCTGCTCTTTAAACATACTTTGATTTTTTTTATTTACCTTCTGCAGATGCTGAAATATGCACTGTGATATTATTGTTATCATGGAGAAAGTTTCATACCACCTAGACACCACATGCCTAGATACCACACCTGTCATGATAGAGATGCTTTATCACAGGATAAAGGATCGTTTTTGTGTTCTTATGCAGTTTACAAGTTTTGCCTTTCTGTAAGGAGGGCCCCAAAGACCCCCCTGTGCAGATGGATGGATACAAGATGGATTAGGTACATTTTAGCTCCGCCCCTTCCCTAATACCTGGGAAAACCATCCCCGCAGCCTTTTCACTGCTCACTGGACTTTGACAAGAGCTATATAAATCGATAAAATAACCATCATAAGGCTGCTTGGAGTGTTCAGTATCGGTAGCAGACCTTAGCTCTGTTACACTGTACCAGACAAAGTATGAAACATGTGGGGATATATTTGGACGTAGCTTGCAAACAGTGGTCCTACATCATACTCTGAAAGAGGTCCTATTGTCTTTAGAGCGAAACATACGCTACGTTCACTTTGTGACAGTATCGGAATTTCAGGCGCTGCTGCAACCTACATTTACTGACTAGCCAATAAAAATGCAACCAGAATTTTCCCTACTTATGACAGTGTGCACATTTCTCCTTAACCCTTGACTTTTGTCCTGATGATGTTCATTACCAGGGGTCACCAACACATGTCCTGGGGTGACAAGAACTAAGAACTGAGCTGTTCTTGCCTTGTGCCTTCTAGGACCCCTTGGTGACCCCTGATCTGTTCTATCTTGCATTTTAGTTTGTGATTCAATAGGTCCCATTATCATACAGTTTATATAGCTGTTATACCAAACTAAATCCATGTGTGATTTGTAATGATCGGATAAAAATAGCCCAAACCTGTAGGAATAAGTGGACCTACACAATGACATGTAATTAATTATTAAAAATATACACAGACTTCCCCCAGTTTGGCCGAGGCACTGGGCTGCCCGGTGGTTGCCAGCTCTGACACCAGGTGCTGAGTATTTCATGCCTCCGTCGTCTCCCGGGCCGGGCAAAGTTAGAGGAATAATAAGCAGCGCCTCCAGCTCTCTCCCAGCCAAACCCAGATCAATGCGGCTGAGCGGGCGCAGCCGCCACCCCATCTGCAGCGCGCTGGAGGTCGAACATAATGAAAGGGGCTAATTGTATGGCCAGGCCACTTCCATATTTGTGATCAGGATTGCACTACTTTTTTGCGGAACAGAGGTCATGGACCCTTTGACTTAAAAAAAAATCCATGAGGGTTCATCCGCCGCGACCCCTGAGTAATTGGTGACGCTGGAGGTCAGTGTATAAGAGTCCTTGGGAACAAAGGGAGCTTGTGTCCATGCCAACCCCCCTACTGTGGCCGCTTCTTCTGTGGGGCTATTTTTAAGTTTTCTGAGGATGCCCTTGTACAGATGTCTACATTATGAGCCTGGTCAAGGCCGCATTTAGCTGCACTTAAAGATGCGAAGCGGGCCTGCAGGAAGCTTTACTGCCACATGTCACCTACAATAGAGCCTGTCCACCCCCAAGCCATGATTGAAGTTGTCACCGCTGATTCACAGACACTTCAGAGCGACTCGTACCAGGCACAGAGAAGCCGCTTAGCTAAACATAAAGGGCCTAATCATATGCAACGTTAAGGCCATGTCAGCGCTGATGTTTTTTTAAAGGAGTGCAGACATCGTAATTTCAGATTTGGAACACCAGCTGATTTATTTTATTGGGGGAGCTGCTGGAGCAGCCCGTTTACTACAGACTTCTGGCAATTTCCGATTAAGCAGCCGTATCGTGAGTTAGGCGAACCTGATTTGTGAAGGGCCAGCTTTGTTTCACTGGTCAGTTGTTGGTCATGTGGCTTGGGCCGTGAAAAACTCGGAAACAGCTTGATGAAACTTAAGGCCTACCATGCATGTGTTTTTCTCATTTACTTGGCTCTTTCTCCCTTGAGAGTTTTTTCAAAAGTTTAGATGTGTGTGTGTGTGTGTGTGTGTGTGCGAATGAGTGATTGAGTGTGTGTGTGTTTACTGTGAAAATTGAAAAGAGAGCTGTGGAAGGCCTTTTTATTTATTTTTGTTAAATCCACACTGACAGCAAACAGAGAATGTGTTCAGATTGCCTGTGTGTGTGTGCACGCATGTGTGTGTGCACCTACATGTGTTTCTTGTGTGTGTGTGTTCTTTATGTCTGGGTCTCCCCTGCTCATAAGGACACAGATGCTGCACATTTTTTGCAATAGCAGAAAAAGAATTTGGAAAAATGCATTTCCTCCTTGTTTTCCAGTAGTTGCACATGTATTATCCCCTCATACACACATACACACACACACACACACACACAAGAAATTAAATGTGTGTGTTCTCTGTTCCTGTAATTTTGGGTACAGAGATTCCCTATGATTTTATCAATAATGGAAAATGTCCCTGTGTAGAGAAATGCTTTTTGGCTTTTCATGAGATACACTTTGATATCCAGCATATAAAAGAAAAAAGGACTTGTGTGTGTGTGCGTGTGTGTACCTTTTTTATAAAATGGAAAAATGCCGACCAGAAGCGCAATTATAGAAACGTTTTCATGAATGTGTGTATTTCATTGGTTGTGGATCCTTGTTTCCCCACTATCTTATAAAAGAGGGCGTTTTTTGCAGGGTTGCAGGTTCCCATGTGGGAAAATGCTTATTCAGAGTCTTTCTCTTGCACATTATGTATGTCTGAAATATTTATAGGAATAAAGGACAGTGTGTGTGTGTGTGTGTGTGTGTGTGTGTTGTGACCACTCGCATCTGCTTGTGTCTGCTCCACGCACAGTCGAATTTTCCACCTGCTCGTCCAGTAGCGTGCTGCATTTTAGCCGGTGGAGAAAGTTTAGATTTGCTCATGTGTGCCCTAGATTTTTTTTCCTGATGGGCCGTAAAGCAGCCGCTCTGGATCCAGTTATTGCTGCGAGTTCATTCTCAGGTTGAGAGGCTCTGGGTAAAGGGTTAAATGCTTTAGCAGACATGCGACCCAATATTCCCTCCTCAGTAGCTCTGCACTGATGATTATTCGATTAATCCAATCATCTAAGTCAATTTTTTTGCAATACGATCTGCATATATGTGCATTTTGGGGGTCATTTTTGCAGTTAAGTTGTATCGTCCTTGTTCATGTTTATTCGTATGTTAATGATGTCGCCCGTTTAATTGTATGTTAATGATGCTCGTCGTTTAATTGAATCCGGTGTTTATTGTTTGCAGATGTTGCTGCAGCTTACTTTATTCTAATGGAAGGCACTTTATACCACAATGGGTTGCCCAGCAGACATTGTGCTGGCGCCATTATGCGCCGTCATTGATGTTGACACAAAACCTCTCTGTAGCACAAGGCTGTGTGACAGTTGCCAGTTATGTGATATGCTGCGTGAGGCAGCCCGAGCTGCGAAGCTGCAGCCACAAGAGAGCATCTCAAATGAATTTTAGCCCATGCCTTCCTTTTATCTTGTTTTCCATTTGTGTGTGGTGTGTGGGACTGTGTGCATGTTTGTTTGTTTGTGTGTGTGTGTGTGTGTGTGTGTGTGTGTGTGTGTGTGTGTGTGTGTGTGTGTGTGTGTGTGTGTGTGTGTGTGTGTGTGAAATGTCTCACTCTTTCGAGAGAGGCATTAACCTGATTGGAAGCAGAACCCGGTGTGGCCTTCAGCAGGTTGGTCAGATTGGGTTTGACACTCCTATAGGAAAACTTTACATACACGCAATGAAAAGAAAAAATATGTATTTAGTAGGGCGGTCAAAATGAACAATGTGAGTAAGGTGTTAATTAGTTCATTACTTTTGTTTACTTGAATGTGGGTCTGACCTATTACATGGATGCAGAATTCACCTAAAAGACAAAGAATTTCACCCCAGTCTGCAGGGTATTTTATTAGACCTCTAATATCATTTATATTTCAGTTGTCTGCATTGGTTCTTGCATGTTGGTAAAACACCGTTACGTTGGATTTTTCTGTCCTGTTCCTGTGTTCCCGGCTATCGTGCCATGTTGTTTTCAGTTATTAAAAGCCCCCATGTGGTGTAGTGGTGCCTGCCCCTTCCTTTCTTTGCTATAATGTGAGATATCCAATATAGCAAGCTTTAATTACTGCTAATTAATTGCTGCTAAGTGTGGTGAATTAGTTTGCAATATGTGCAATAAACTATAGTTTAATTGATTGACATGTATAGAAAAGACATGTTTTTCCATCTGATTTTAATGAGCAAGATTATGCTGGGCCTTATGGCATCCCATAATTAGTATTTAACATATAAACATGTATTATTTTAAAGCAATGGCTTATTTTAGGAAATTTATTCAAGTAGACAGTATTGTATCGATATGTTGCTCATGTCATTTGCAGAGACTTCCCAGGAAAGGTTCTGAGATGGGGGGGGCATGTTAGAAATCGGGGTTGTCAGTGGTCTTAGGGGAGACAGATTAGAAAGACAGCCTGTCAGAGAGAGCAGAAACACAGGAGAAATTAAGTGGAATAAGTGAAGGGGAAATAGGTTACGGAGGAAAAGAAAATGGCAAATACGACAGGGAGGAGTGTAGAAATGACAGGCATTTGAAGTGGCTCTGAAAGAGAAATTATCTATTTCGGAGACAAGGTTCCCAGGATTGTTGAATGGAGCTTGGTGGAAGGGCGCCCCGGGGTCTAAAAGAGGCAAGCGGAGAGGATAGTTAAATCCGCACTGAATTATTATCCATTATAGATGGATCCCAGGGACCAGACTTTGCAAATTGCTTTGGATAAAAGTGTCAGGCAAACAAACCGATTCATTTGTACCCACACGCCGCCTACAGAATACAGACACGGCGAAGATTCCCCAGCTGCAGAAGAAATCCCCTCAGGCGAAGCCTCCGTCCTTCCCTTTCTCTTTCGGTGGTAGGTGGAGAGGGGACGTATGGGCTAGTGATCATGACTGCCGCAGCGGCGGTGACGAGGGAGTGGAGGACAGATGGCACGATGGGTTAGTTAGACAGGAGCACAGGAGCAGAGGAAAGGCCCGAACAGAGGTGGGACACTGAGACGGGAGGACAGGGGGCTGTGTTGAAGTCGAAAGATGAAGGGGAAACGATGAAGGGATGTGGTGCGGTAGAACAACAAAGGACAGCAAGCCTGCCTGGCTGCCACCTCCAACACTTTAAACTGTGTGCTCTTTATCGGGTTTTTACGCTGTCGTTACGTATCCTGCCCACTCGCTCAGTGCGTTCCGCTGCACCGTTTAATCCGGCTGTGGTCCGACTGCTGTGTACAGTAGCACGATGGGAGTGAAATCCATTTATTGACTTCTCTTCAAGTGGCAGTGGTGCGTTTCTAGTGGACCTGTTGCATCACAGACCAAAACAATACACAACTGGTGGCCAACTGGTGCCATGTTGAGCTGGATTTTGTGTTGGATTTTGTACACTTTGCAAACATTTTACGACAAGAGATTGCCGTTATTCTTTGTTCATGATGTTATCCACAGGTATCTGAGTCCAGTTGAACATATACATGTAGGAGTGGCCTGATTACCAATTACAGTGTCTTGGCATGGTTGTCCCAGAAAGTGTTGTTGTCCCTGGTTGGTGGAACAACCTGCCTTCCTCCATACGACTAGCTGAGACTACCACCACTTTTAAGAAGCAGGTCAAAACCCTCCTATTCAAAAAGTATTTCAGACAAATCAAACACTTACACACGCACATGCGTACACATTGCACAAAATAATACAAATATATATATACACACACACACACACATATACATATATATATATACATACATACATACACATATATATATATATATATATATTTATTTTTTTTTTTCTTCGTCTAGGACTTAACAATCTCCGAGCATGTTCTTTGCTGACAAGTTCGGCCTTATCAGGGCTCTTAGTTTTTGTAAACTCAAAATTCTATAGAAATCGAACGAGAATTGCTGGTCTTGTAAGTTGCTTTGGATAAAAGCGTCTGCTAAATAAAGTAAAGTAAAGTAAAGAAAGTGAAGTGATTGTCACTAGTGTTGTCCTCTCACACCATCACTACTCCTGCCCTTTTTGAGTCTTGAACCACTCTAGCAGGACAACGAGAGCATTCCTGGAACAGAAAGCATATAGATCGGCCCTGTAAACTCCAAGCTCCATCGATCCATGCATGTGTTATACAGGGAAGAGGCGGGACTCGACTGGCACAGACAGACCGCAGCCGAGCCCGGTGTGACGGCCCATTAATGCCGCTAATCAGCCGTCCCGCGAAGCTGCGCAGCCAGGCTGCCTCACACCTCTCTCCGCCAGACACGCCCTCCATCCGGCATCCTGCTCACGCAGAGACCTGCGAGCGAGAGGGGGGAGAGACGAGGAGCCCTTTCCACCTCACTCCCCTGCAGGGCTCTCCAGGCCAGAGGGAGGCGGTGGATGGCGGGGGACGGAGAGCGAGGAAAAACACAACCAGGGAGCGAGAGAGAGCGGCAGAGTGCGAGAGCGAAGAGAGTAGGAGGGCTAAAGGACAATTAGCCCCCCAAGGAGGCTGGTGGGCGGGCTGTGCGGTGCAGATTACCATGATGGAGGGCCCTGGCACAAACACTTACAGGCGCCAGAGCGCCCCGGCGCTCGGCAATCAGTAATGCAGGAAGTCAGGGCGCAGCCGAGCACGGCTGAACTGTGGCCCGGGAGCAGCCGAGGTTGCCGCTGTTGTGTTTGTGTTGGTGTGTGTGTGTGTGTGTGTGTGTGACTCGCAGAATAATGGAGGCTACAGGGCTGCGGTGTTCTGCTTTCCTCTCGCAGTGTGGTTGTTAGCGGCGAAGTTTTCCAATGTGGAAGTCAGCTTGTGCGAGGGCTGATTATTCATGTTGCTTACAGCTTTTGGAGACCACAAGGGGGCGATGCATCGTTATGCTAACAACTTTAGAATCATCTTTTTGTAGTGCTACAGCTGTATATGGTACCACGGTTTTACTCCCAATGTGCAGCGTTAAGATTAGGTTTGGGGCTAATAGCGATACTTTTGCTAACCGTGCGGATGGAACTGAACAGACATGTAGGATGGCACGATGTGATGAATGTTAATGGGAAAAGAAGATGTCTGGCTGACTACTTAACTTACCAGTCAGTGATTTTTATTCTATGTTCCACTTGGCCTTCCCCTCAGTACAGAACAGGTGCCCATACGTTATGTAAGGTTGTTTTCAGAATCATGAGCTGGAATCATGACAGTTTGGGTGGTAGTAGCCTAGTGGGTAACACACTCGCCTAGGAACCAGAAGACCCAGGTTCAAATCCCACTTACTACCATTGTGTCCCTGAGCAAGACACTTAACCCTGAGTGTCTCCAGGGGGGACTGTCCCTGTAACTACTGATTGTAGCTCTGAAGTCGCTCTGGATAAGGGCGTCTGATAAATGCTGTAAATGTAAGTGCTGTTATGTTCTGCTGTACTCGGCTTGTCCGTGTTGTGCAGTGCACCTTTGTGCACCATCCTGTTATGTTTTTATCACTGCTTTTTAATCTGCTCAGGAGCGAAAGCTCTTCACACACGTGCTGCTGCTGCATTGGGCCTGATTGCCATTGGGGGGGGGGGGGGGGGGGGGGGGGTGGGTTGAAGACACGTGGCTCTGGCCGTGCTAATGAGGAGAGCTGCGAGGCATGAACACACACTGCATCACTGACAGGTCACAGCACCAGCCCCGCATCCCTGTGGGCTCAGACGGGTAGAGACGGGGTCGGGCTGGGTCAGGTTAGGAACAACCGGGCGAGAAGACAGATGATTGGAGGTGGTAAAGAAGCGGAGGGCAGACTACGTGTTTCTGGCCAAGTCTGTCGGTGCCCACTAACACCATGTCATTTAACAAGCTGACAGCACAAGGTCACACAGAGAGAGGGAGAGAGGGCGAGCAGAGCAGATAAATTTCCAGTTGAAAGCTGGTTAACTCTCCTCTGATTGAAATGAGCTCCCTTGGCTGGTGAGTGCGCTGATGCATTTGAGCAGTAATGAAGAGCAGACGCTGGCCTGATGAAACACTCTGGAACTCTTGATCACAGAACCTGGCTGGAGCCGTGGCACTGTGGGTGAGATGGATGGATGGATGGATTCTAGCATAACCTCCTAACAACATGCAAAAGCTACAATTGCAGCTAATGTCACATCCCCGCCAACCCCAAATATTCGCCACTGAGCAAAGCACCGTCCCACACACTGCTCCTCGGGTGCTTGTCATGGCTGCCCACTGCTCACTAAGGGTGATGGATTAAAAGCAGAGGACACATTTCGCTGTGTCACCGTGTGCTGTGCTGTGTTTCACAATTACAATCACTTTCACTTAGATGGATTAGGTGGACAAAACCAAACCTCCACCAAGTCCTACTCAATATGTCATTTCCCCTGTGGTCTCTTATTTGTCCCCTCTCCACCCAGGATCAACATACATACAAAACACCAGAACCACAACATCATGATGTCACAGTGTAGCATAACATGACTTGCATGAATGCATGATGAATGGATAGACAGATGAATGAATGGCTGTACCACGTCTTATTAATCTCCTCTTTCAGTGTTTTACCCATTTGAAAATGTCTGCCTGCAGTTGACCAACACCTTTGGTGATACACACTCTCACACACTTGCCACAGATTATCACTCTGACGTGTTAGGGAGAAAGCACGTACTACATACCCTGTCACTTCCATCACACACACACACACACACACACACATAACACCACAGCTGTTAAACTGTCACACACCACCAAACAGCAGCATGTCCTTCAATCCCCCACTCAGCAGAGGAGGATCAGTGCGTCAAAGTGCCAGTCGTGTTATGTGGCCATAGGGACGCGGGTCGGGGCGAGGCCAGTGGCCTGGGGCAGCTCCTCCGTCCCTGCAGGCAGTGTGTGTGGGTGTGTGTGGTTACAAGTTAAAAAGAGAGACACACCGCCCTTTCGTCCTTTGATCACAGGGCTGTGCTCTCCGTCCTCCTCATGGGCGTACAATAATAGCAGCATTGCCACGGCAGCTTGATGTAATGTATTATTGATGCGTTGCCTCTTTCAGGGCTTTTTTTTTTTACAGTGTTTTATTGTAGAACTTCAGAATTTCAGTCCTCTGATATGGAGAGTTGGAGTGAGGGGTAAGTCATGTGACTAATGTAAATCTGCCAAGAGGGCTTTTGCTTCTCAGGGACTGTGGGGTGTTACAAGGACATTAATGATCCCTTCCTTTGATCATGTCGGTTGCTGACATGAGATGGGCTTTGTGCCCTCGTCAGTGGACACGATACACAGAAGGAGTTAAGCTCAGTGGGACGGAAGCAGGTAAAGACAAGGACTCTGACCGAGGCTGGTCAAGCAAGTTTGGTTTGGAGGAAGAGACCTTTCGCAGAATATTCCATCATCTCATACCCACCATATACATCCATCAACCAAAACATGTCCATTCAGACCTGCCGCTGGAATATGACTCCACGTCCGTCTGGAGAGACCACTTGTTATTGGATGTCTCAAACAAACATGTGCACGGTTTTCTGTGCTGTTGTTTTAAACCGCTGGTAGGCAATAACGCTATTCCCATGCCTAAGACCGCCGGAAATGAAGAGAAGCAGAAAATAAAGCAATATTGACTCAGTCAATTTGTTTCTGTTCGCCAGGCGCACCAAATCGCTTGCCGTATGATTTCTCCATGGAGCATCGCAAAATTCACATACATCACAGAAGCTACGTTTCCCTGGCGACGACTTGTCGCCTGTTGCCTCTTGTCGCACTTGAATACGACGCAGTTGTCAGGCGGGGGGGTGCTGACGTACTTCCTGCAGTGTGACACGTGTGCATTGATTACCCATATTGCACAGCAAGTTGAGCGTGTGGCGCCATACAGGCAGACATATGTTCTTAAAAGCAAACGTTATCAGAGGACATCACTTTTAACAAAATGCAAATTGAATAAACGTGGGGCCATGGACAGGGATCACCATCTGGACAGAGCACATGATCCAGAGCTGGAGAGAATTAAATGAAACCAGGAGGTTTCTTTTTTAGGAAACATGCTTATGAGGACTACACTGGACTACAGCCACTGAATCAGAAACTGAAACTTTTTTGGACTTTAGTTGCAATATATTCAAACTCCCAGAACACAATGTACAGGGATACACCTATATATAATATAATGGATACACCTTAATAAAATGGGAATGGTTGGTGATATTAACGTCCTGTTTGTGGCACATTAGTATATGTGAGGGGGCAAACTTTGGATCTTGGATCCAACTTTTGTTTTTTCAATAGGAAGAGGGTCATGTGATATCAAATTTATTGGTAATTTCACAAGAAAAACAATGGTGTGCTTGGTTTTAATGTAACTTTATTCTTTCATGAGTTATTTACAAGTTTCTGACCACTTGTAAAATGTCACCAATTTTCCCATTTTATTAAGGTGTATTCATATAAATGGCCACCCTGTATAATGTTTTTATGATTGGAAGAGCCTGATCATTGACTGATGATTGACAGCTCTACTTCCTTTTGACAGCAGGCTACTTCCTTTTTTCGGGATGATTTTAAGCCACACCCATTAATATGTCAATATGATGTGCAAACATCATTTGGGGCAGTGGTGGCCTAGCGGTCAAGGAAGCAGCCCTGTGATTAGAAGGTTGCTGGTTCGAATCCCGATCCGCCAAGGTGCCACTGAGGTGCCACTGACAAAGTACTTTCATGGCTGACCACTGCTCACTAAGGGTGATGGTTAAATGCAGAGGGCACATTTTGTTGTGTCACCGTGTGCTGTGCTGAAATGTATCACAATTACAATCACTTCACTTTCATTAAAGATCATGATTCTTTCTTGTTTTATCTGTTTATTTATGGGAATCCTCAGGACACTTTTGACCTAATGCTAGCAAACAAGCTCCCCGCTGTGCCAGTTTGAAAATAGTGGGCTCAAACCCTAGACTGTCTTTGAATGTGAAGGGTTAAGAGAGGCTATTGTTGCCAACTTTCTTGGTTGCCACATATACAAGGGTCATAGGTCAGCACTCAGTCTTTGTTGGCCAGTCATTAAACGGACACAGGCTGAGATGCGCAGGAAGCAGAACGGATGGGACGAGACACACAAAGCTGGGCCCAGCTTGCGATATGACCTTGTCTGCATCCGTCCACGCAAACCATGGGGAAGGAACAGCCCTGACAGTTTTCCTCGGGGACGTCACCGAATCAAAACACAGCGGCGTGTGTATAAACAGGACCCACCCCCCCCCCGTCCTTCTGCTCTCGGCACGCGCTAATTAACCCTTCACCCTCCCCTTCACGACGCAGGATGATATTATTTGGCTGGCCGCAATCAGTCGGCCCGCTCCGTCCTGGTAAAAAGAGTACAGTGGGGGAGACCAGGGTATAAAATATATTCGCGTTCTGTCGTCTTTGGCAGCCGCGGTTACAGAATGTTCTGCGGTTCTGCGAGAGGAAAACTTGTTATTTCCTTCATATACATATTCCTTGGTTAATAATCCAAACTCGGGCTCTTCTTGACTTTTAACCCACCCCGCTTGGCACAGGCGAGCGGGAGCTGGCATTTACTTTTTCCAGTGGTCTTGGCTCGCTCCGCGCTGTCTTGGTTATTGGACGGGCTCTGGATTTCAGCACCCCCCCCCCCCCCCCCCCCTCTCTCTCTCTCTCTCTCTCTCGGCGTATCCGAATATGCGCAGCACTCAGCTTAAGTATAAGCAGGCCTGGATCGATCCAATAAAACACAGCGAGGGCCTACGAGGCGTGAGTCATCAAATCGTCTTATCCCACCCTTCCTTTTAAGCAGCGTCGTTTAGATGATCTTGTGGTTTTTTGTTTTTTTTTCATCCTCCCCCGGCCCACTCCTCTTACTTCTCAAAAAAAAAAAAAAACTAAATCAATGCGACCGAGATTGTGGCAGCGCAGGTCTGCATCTCAATTCTGTAAATTGCACAGTGTGCACAGCGTCTGCTTATCGTCGTGGGCATTTACATTGGGCAGAAAAAAATAAAAAAAAGAAGAAGAAGGAGGAGAAGAAGCCCGCGGGCCAGGCGATAAAAACAGCGAAGACCGCGCTGCGCTTTACGTTTTATCTCCCGCGCTGAACACCGTTTGACATTTTATGCGCATTTAAAAGTCAACGAGTTTACTCGCAAATCAGCCAACATTATCAAGGTCCTAATTTCCCTTTTTAATAGACAGAAACAGGTGCAGCGTGGTGATTAAATGCGGTCTGTGGGGAAAGGGTGCAGGCGGGATGGACGCTTTCTTTTTTTTTTTTTTTTTAAGGTTTTTTTTCCAAAAACCTTGCCCATGGCATTACAATCATACATTTCAAACACGAGCCACAGTCATAATTACGAACACACTGCATGCTCTCCTCGGCTGTCTGGGGAGAGGAGGAACAGGCGCCGCCATTTGACAAAAGTGATTGTGATGCCGGCCGGATTTGTGTTGCATTTCCGCCGAGCCGACAGACTGTCAGAGAGGGTTCGGTTTGATACCTGAGACTCGAGGTAGGATGTGTCATTAAACAGTCGTGACGGGGCATCACCGGCGGAAATTTGTACAAGTGTGTCAACGTACTAAGGAGGCTTCGCAACCCATAATGCCATTCTCGCCTTTTGTTCTTCCTTTCCGCAGGCTGTTGGAAGTCGTAGTGAACACCGGCGCGCTGTAGCCTCCATCACCTGTCAGCGTATCAGAAGCCACAACTACAGTTCGGAAGAGCGAGTGGAGAAATGGGCGGGGCCAAGGTCCTGATCCTGATGCTCGTCATTGGCTGGGATAAGACTGTGTGCGTCAACTGGAATCCAGTACCGCGCAAAACTGTCAGACATAATGGTGAGTAAACAAGTTCAAATTTCACCAGCCATCAATTGCTGACAGGCATCAATCAACACTGAAGGTGTGAATGCATCTACATGCAAATAAGTGGTCCCAAAACCAAAACATTTCAAACATTTCATTGTTAATATTCCTTATTTCTGTTTCAATAGGGTTACATCAGATATGCATAATATTTTGTTATTTGGATTTTGGAAAGTGTCATCATTTTTAATGAACAAAAGATTTATTCAATTACAGGAATACATTCATTTCTGTGGTGCAAACAATATTATGCAATATGAACTAGTTTATAGTTCTCACTGGATTTTCAGACTGAAAATTTTGACTTTGCACGATGTAATAGTACATTGCATTAAATGTAATGCTTCAGATTCTTCACTTTTATTCTAAACAATTTGAGAACAGACACAAAGCTGTATTTCATGACTTTCATTATTTCTGTCCTCTTTCCCAGAAATAACCTGATCTGAGATCAGTGTCACAGTTTATTTTACGATTAAGGTCAGGATTTCAATAGAGAAGGCTGGCTCTAGATTAGTTTCCCAAGAGTATTTTCCATTCTGCTTTCCACTTCTTTGTATACCGACACCCTTTTCTGTTTTGCTCCTTCCTCATTCATCCTCACTGATCTGAGTTAAGAACTTCACAGCCGGAACCGTTCTCACTAAAGAATTATATTTCTCCTCCATTACTTTCTGCTGTTTTTGTTTTCCTGTCTGTCAGAAATGCTCCAGTTGCAGGTTCTATCCTCCCGCTGCGTTCTATTTTTCTGTCCCTCCCTCTCTGCCTCCCTCTCTGTGGTGATGGGTGTGGAGAGACTGAGTGGAAAGAAAATAATCGACGAACAGTCAATAGCAAACTGGAAAAAGACTCTGAGTGATACACAGCGCTGCTCACGGGCCTGACAGCACACAAACAAACACACACACACACACTCTCACACACATTGACTCACACTCGGACACAAAGTCTCTGTTTGGGCCGGGGAGAGAGGAGAGGGAGCGGGACTCAAGACTGCCTTAAAAGGACAGGAAATGGTGTTCCAGGAGCGAGAGAGAGGAGAGTCAGAGCGAGAGAAGAAAAGTGCTCACAGACCCCGACTCTGCGTGCACCAGTGTGTCACGTTGCGTGTGCCTTTGTACAGTCACACAAAACCACATTGCCAATATGGCTGTGTGGTGTTTTTGTGAAATAGAGGAGACAGAGGGAGAGAGACTAAAGGCAGAAGGAGAGAGAGAGAGAGAGTTTCAGGGTATATCCTGTGTGTGTTGTCATCTGAGCATGACGTACATATTGATAGTGTGTCCTTTTTTCCAAGCATGCTTTTGTGTGTGTGAGAGTGTATTTGTGGTGTGCGTTGTGTATTGGTCTGTGGTATGTACATTTGTATTGTGTGTATTGGAATTTTGTACTGTGTGTTTGTGTGCTTGTCTGGATTTGTGCGTGTGTGTTTGTGTGTGGTGCTTGTTGTTTGTAGGCGTCAGTTGGTAGTGTGGATTGGTCAGTTAGCATATGTGTGTGGTATGAATGTTTGTGCTGTGTGTTTGTGTGTGTTGCATATCGATGGTTAGTGTACGGTCGAGGCCAAAAGTGTTGAGAATGACACATATACTGGTTTTCACAAAGTTTGCTGCTTGCGTTTTTATTATGGCAATTTGCATATACTCCAAAATGTTGTGAAGAGTGATCCCTCTTTGCCATGAAAATGTACTTAATCCCCAAAAAACTATTTCCTCTGCATTTCAGCCCTGCAGCCAAAGGACCCACTGAGATCATTTCAGTGATCTTCTCATTAACGCAAGTGAGAGTGTTGAGGAGCACAAGGCTGGAGATCATTCTGTCATGCTGGTTGAGTTAGAATAGCAGACTGGATGCTTTATAAAGGAGGGTGATGCTTGAAATCTCTGTTAACCATGGTTACCTGCAAGGGAACACGTGCAGTCATCATCGCGTTGCATAAAAAAGGGCTTCACAGACAAGGATGTTGCTGCACCTAAACCAACCATTTATCAGATCATCAAAAACTTCAAGGAGAGAGGTTCAAGTGTTGTGAAGAAGGATTCAGGGTGCCCAATAAAGGCCAAGAAAGACACCAGGACCGTCTCCTAAAGATGATTCCTCTGCAGGATCGGGGTGCCACCAGTGCAGAGCTTGCTGAGGAATTTTGTGAAAACCAGGATTTGAGTCATTCTCAAAACTTTTGGCCTCGACTGTATGTTTGTGTGTGTCCAAGTATGCTGAATACTTGGACAGGCAGTTTGAAAGATTTTGCCAGTTAGGTGCAGCGTTGAAAAGGGAAAGTTGTGCTCCCGCCCCTCCTCTGCTGAAACCCCGCCCCTGTAATTATGTACGGCTTTAGAGTCACCCAGGGTTCATCTCACCGCGTCCATCTCTCCTCGCTCTTTCTCTGCCTTCTTCCCGTTCTTCTCTGCTCCTCACACATCCACTTGCAGGAGAATCGGATTTGAGCGCCTATTAGCCGCTTCATTTCAGCCAGTCCTGCTCGCTGCCCTGTGGCCCGCTTAAAAACTGTCGCACTGGTTAAATGAAGACCTGCTAGTCCTCCTTTCTTCTGTCTCATTCCTTTATACGCTCAATCGCTCCACCCCAGCATGACCGAACAAACACACACAGGCTCCCACAAATATTCAAACAGGCGAGCGAGCGACAAAGGAGAACCTAGATGGCGGGGAAACGTGCCAGTTCAGGAGTGCAGATGAACGTTTGAAGGGTTCTTTCCAGAGGAGAGGGAGGGAGAAGGAGAGATGAACTGACCTCTGTGTTCCAGCAAAACTCTCTATCCCCCACTTACCATAATGACCGGTTCTGCTGGGAGAGGTGGAGCTGGTGTATGTATGTGTGTGTGTGTGTGTGTGTGTGTGTGCGCGCGCGTGTGTGTGCGCGTGTTTATATTACTAACTGCACATGGGCCAAATCTTTTCAAACTGGGTCAGAAAAAAAAACCCATCATCAGGCGGCAGGGACTTTTTTCCATTTCAAACGCTGTTTATGGGTGCTAATGATAACAGTAATGTGGCGCGGCGGTTGGCGACGTGGCCTCACATCGGCAAGGTTGTGAGTTCGAATCCCGGACATTGCATGCTCTCCCAGTGTCGCCGCAGGTTTCCACCCACCATTTCCCAGGCATGCGCGGTGAGTGAATTGGCGACTCTGAATAGATTGTTGGTGTGAGTGAATGGTGTGTGTGTGCCTTTCGGCGGGCTGGTGACCCACCCTACACCCAGTGACTTGGGATGGGCTCCAGCGGAATTAGTAGATTCATTTATATTGACATCATGTTTGATGTAAGGACAAAAAAACAACTCTTCTGTCTGTTTACCTACGACCTGTTCAATTCAACTCAAAAACAAAGAAATACAAGAATATTTACAATAAGCTGGTTGCATAAGTGTGTACAAACTTGAACTGATTATTTTTTGATGAAGCGGCCACCGCTGTTCGCAGATACTTGACCGTTTTCATGTGATAAATCATCATGGCACACACAAATGCACAAAAACTACTTACTGTACTACTAACTAATGAAGTCTTTAACTGCCACAACTACTTACTGAAAGTACTTACTGTGACAAATTCATCCAAAAGATGAATGAAATTGATTGTCTTATCCACATTTAGCATTTATTAAGTGCAAATATATTTGATCGATAAATCTATACAGTTCTTCCAATCATATTGCTTGTTTTTTACTTCATAAACCATTGTGGTCTGAAGAGCCTATTTGCGCTAATTAATTACAGTTTGACTCCCACTGGAGAGACATGGGAGGTCTTGCTCTGGGTCGCAGTGGCATTTCAACCTGTGACTTTAGTTACCCCCTAGTCTGCTGCCAGATGATCACATTAGTAGTAAATGTAGGAATTTTAGTTGTGTGCAAAATGGCAGTGCACAGGCGGAAGCATTTGCACTTTATTTATGGGTACTTAACCATGTGTGTGACACTTCCTAAATACAGAGTGTGTGTGACAGAGAGAGCGCACCACCCGTGGCACATCTAAAGAATTTAACGTCAGTCACTCATCCTCTTTGACGGTGATTGAACGGGATTTATCCTCAGCAGTAAATCACCCAATCTCTGGAGCTTAAGCATTGTTCTCCCAACAGCTGGAGTTTTAGCCCTCTTTTTTACTGTACTTTCCATAAATCACCCTGACAGCCTTTCAACCTGAGCGCTGAGGGACGTTTTCTTTAACTGCGCCACCCAATGAAAAGGTCATCCGGAGAACAAATCCATAGCCGACGGCTCCCATGGCTCTACATAGAGCTGAAGCCACCCATGGACTTCCAGCAGCAGCTACTCAACCTCTTCGCTGTCTAAACGGCCCACCCCCCTAATCCACTACCAGCATTCGTACTCCCGGTTCCGCCGCAATCGTACTCCCCTGCTCCACAGCTCCGCCAACCCCTCCCTCCTGCCAATCGACTGCCTCTGTGTTCCTCCCAGCCGTCCCCGTCCCGTCCCACTCTCCTTGCCCGCTGACCTGGTCTCCTCAGCTGTGGATGGAGGGGGAGGCTCTACCCAAAAAAAAAAAAAAAAAACGTGCGTGAGGTCAGAACAGAGAGAGAGAGAGTGTGTTGGGGTTTGCTCTGTTGTGTGTTCCGTCTCGTTGTTGCTGCTTCAAAGGGCTTAAAATAGCACTTTAATTACAGTGCTGAGTGTGAGTGCTGTGGTGGTTATAGCTATAAGCAGAGACTGGCTGTATTTATAGTAAAAGTCTCAAAAAGGAGCCTTGGAGGCGCACACACACACACACACACACACACATGGATGGAGGAACATCAGAGGAACCCTAAGTCCGAGCTCACTGCTACTGGTTTCCAGCCTGCAGCCTCGACCGTTTACCGGCTCTCGTGTGGGTCAACGCCCTGGCCAGACGCTGCCAGCTTGTCCTCCGCCGACCGACCGCAGCCCGATCCGCCATCTTCTCCTTCGTCTGATATACCAACGTCCTTTTCTTTAACCACGGCTGCTATCAGCAGTAGACTGGGCTGGGGTGGTAGTAGCCTAGTGGGTAACCGTCCCTGTAACCACTGATGATTGTAAGTCGCTATGGATACGGGCGTCTGATAAATGCTGAAAATGTAAATGTGGACTGAGGCCCGACACCCCGTTCGCTTATTTCTTCTTATGTGCACCCACTGATCTTCTCGAGCAAGGTGTTTATTCATTTCCTGCCTATGTACAGATCAGCCAGAAATAAAAATGCCACACCTTTCTATAACTCCCCCACCGCACGCATCTGTCTCAAGGCTGCCACTCAGCGGCGGTGGAACGTAACTACACCTTCCCTCCTTGTGGAGAACTGATGTTTGCCCTGAGCAATAATTAAAAATGACTCGGCCCCATTTTCGCTTTCTTTATTGCAGGAGAGACAGTCGGGATGGTCAAAATGCACAGGTACCCAGAGGGCTTGTTCCAGGTTTTTCAAGAGACTCGCAAATGTGTGTGTGAGTGTGTGTGTGTGTGTGTGTGTGTGTGTGTGTACATGTCTGTCAGACAGATGCTCCTCTGGCTATGTGGAACCCGGCAGATGTGCTTTGCTTCCCTATAGGGACATCGCTTCTTCCCTCCGCTCTTGTGTTCCTGGCTCAGCCAGCGCTCTTAATATTAATCCACCGCCGTGGGTAATGACTGAAGACTGGTCCCTCGTTCGCCCGCAGCTATCTTCCCTCGCCTCGCCTCCCCTCGTCCCTTCCCTCCTCGCTGCCTGTTTAATCTCGTAATGACGGTGCCCGAGCCTCTGTGCCCTCAGCCAACAGGTCAGCGTTAAATCAGAGGCGACATTGTTTCTTTTTACGAGCTCGGATTCCACTTTAAGGTGAACAGCACTAATTATTTTACGCTCAATAGTGTGGCACTAGCGAAAGAAGTGTCACATTACAGCATCTCCCGCATGAATTCCCTTGCCGTAATCTTGGCTGGCGCAAGGCGGGGGAAGGCTAATGAAGGTGAAGATAATGAAAACAACATTCCGCCATCTCCTACAGAAGTGTCTGACAGCATGGCGAGGTTTCGTGCGGTGGGAGTGTGGAACTACACCATGCTGACTCTGGCGGATCATGAAGAGGTGCTGTACGTTGGAGCCAGAGAGGCTTTGTTCGCCCTGGACCCCAACGACATCAGCAGGCAGCTGAGAGCACAGGTAAAGCACCGCTCCGATCAGTCCGATCGGTCGAAAGCCATCGGTTCTAACTTAACAGCAGACTTTCAGTTTAGGGTCTGCTGTGCATGCTGTTGCTAAGCAACATCATTCAGTCTGCAGATGCTTGTCACTCAATGTCGTGACCAGTGTATCAAAGAAAATAAGGTGGAAGGATATGTGAAGAGATATTTATATGCATATCATATAACCCCGAACACACAGTACAATGAAAGGCCCAATCTAGCTTTAATATATGAATCATTTGGCTGAAGAAATAACATGGGTGGGGTCCCTAAGGATTGGATGGACTATTGGCGAGGAATTCATAGTTGTAGTTTAGCATTTTAAATATTTGTCCTTTTTATTAAAACCTTCTCTTCTTGTACTAAAGTATTTAAAATGTGAAAACCTTGAACGAATCAGCAGCATATGCTAACATGCCTATGCCCCTATTCACAGTGACTTTCTTTTATCAAGCAGTAACTATAGAGAATATTCTGTATGCAGCTGAAATACAATGAAGTGACTTTAAAACAAGGAAACTAGGAACTTTTTAAAAGTCTAATTTAACGTCATGCTCCCGCTTATCACCCTCTAATGCTCCTTTTCATATTCTCTCTTATTCTCATCTGCTCTCTCCTACCCTCCCTCGCCTCCTTTTCTCTGTGCAGATTGAATGGCCAGCCCCTCAGGAGAAGAAGAGAGAGTGTGCATCAAAGGGGAAAAACAACCAGGTAGCGGCCAGGTTAAGCGTCTTTTGTTCCGTGCACCACGGTTATGGCACACTCGGCCGTCTTATTTAACTCTCTCTCGTTCCTGCCGGCAGACTGAGTGCTTCAACTACATCCGCTTCCTGCAGAGCTACAATCGCACCCACCTCTACACCTGCGGCACCTATGCCTTCCAGCCCAAGTGCGCCTACATTGTAAGTGTCAGAACGATCCCGGAGTGCTTGTGTGGTCACGCAACCTCGGGGACATCAGGCTGGTGGCGCTTTTTATTCAGCACCGTCTATCTTGACCCTCCGTGATCCCCCAAAGACGTTTTTTTTTTTTCTCTCGCTGCGTGTCGGAGTGAAAAATGCAGCAAATGGAAATGAGGGTTGTGTGTGTTGTCGTGGCCGGGAGGGGGCTGACGGTGATCTGATAAGACACCGTGGCTGGGTTGGAGCGCGGGGTAACCACAGCGACCGCTGCTGTGGCCGTCTGTGCCAGACATGACCAGCTGGCGAAAGAGTTGCTCTGACCACCTGTGTTCTGCCCCCCCCCCTCCCCTGCCAGAATGCCGACCACTTCAGCCTCAACACCGTCGCCCTGGAGGAGGGCAAGGGCAAGTGCCCCTACGATCCGGCCAAAGGCTACACCGCCCTCATCGCGGGTGAGTGTGTGCTATGCTATGATTGTCGTAGCCATGGGTATGTGAGGGTTGGTTTCGTACTGTGCCTGGGTGTTATGTTGGGTTTTTTTTTTATGTGTGTATGTGTGCTCATGCCTCTTCTGTTCTGTAGATAAAGAGATGTACTCAGCCACCCTCAACAACTTCCTGGGAACAGAGCCGGTGATCTTGCGTAACCTGGGCCTGCAGCACTACAGCATGAAGAGCGAGTCCCTGTCCTCCTGGCTAAATGGTGTGTGAGAGAGAGAGAATGTGTTTCATATCACGGGCAAATACCAACATTAGCTGTGTGCTTTTCAAATGCTGAGTTTATTTTTAAAATAAGGACCTGATCCCTTTCAGCAAAAATGTGTGTGTGTTTAACTGATGCACCTTGTGTGTCTCAGAGCCAGACTTTGTGGCCTCAGCACTGGTGAGGGAGAGCAGAAACAACAATGATGGTGATGACGACAAGATCTACTTTTTCTTCAGCGAGCTTGCAGTGGAGCTGGACTGTGACAGTGAACTCACTGTTGCCCGGGTGGCTCGAGTCTGCAAGGTGAAAAACTGAGACACACACACACACACACACACACACACAGAAATTTGTATAATACTTGTATTTGTGTAACTTCGTGCTTAAACCTAACACTTTTACTTTTCACTTACACTTTAAGTTCTGCGTATCTTACATGGTGAAGACAAGCCAAATGTTCCCATTTAAACTGAAAACTGGTTTTCACAATGATGTAAATGCATGCATGCACACACTCATGCTTATCTATGCAAATATTCATATGCAATTCATATTCAGTGGTAGATATGGACTGGAAGATATCGGTAGTAGCCTAGGGCATAAGACACTTGCCTATGAAACAGAAATCCACCAATTCTCAGGTTCAGGCCCCACTTACTACCATTGTGTCCCTTAGCAAGATACCTCCAAGGGCACTGTCCCTGTAGCTACTTATTAGAAGTCGCTCTGGATAAGGATGTCTGATAAATGCCCTAAAATGTCAATTTTGCTTAAATTATAAGCCCTAAGTTTTTAAAACAGAATTGTGCTGCTGTAATCTCCTAAAGGGCGATCTGGGTGGCACTCGGACCCTGCAGAAGAAGTGGACCACGTTCCAGAAGGCACGTCTCGCGTGCTCACTCCGAGACCGGCACATCACCTTCAACAAGCTGCGGGCCATCTTCACCTTGCCTGGCCCGGACTGGCGGGGAACCACTTTCTACGGGCTTTTTCACACGCAGTGGTGAGTGAGGACCAGCGCGCTGAGTCACGACCCCCCCCCCCCCCCCCCCCCCCCCCCCCCCCCGCCTCACCGAACAAAGCGATTCACCTGAGTCACCCCAGATAAGGGCATCCTCGTCATTTATAACCAGGCGACGGGAGCAAGCGCCTCGCCGAGCCCTTCTGCTGAGCACAAATGTTGCAGCGTAATTGTGATAAGAGAGAGAGAGCTGTCAGATGATAAATGCAATAACAGCACCGGCGTCATTGAGCACCGGAGCGCCTCTGACCCTTTATCTTTCTCTCTCTCCCTTGCCCTGTCTCTCGCTCTCATCCCCCGTAATAAAAGCACATAACAGTTCTGGCAACAAAGCTTTTCATATATTGAAACACAGTGGAAATACTATCACAAAAAACAATCAGCTCTCCAAATTGTCCTTTTTGTGCTAATGAAGCTGTAGTCACGTTTGTTTAATGATGATCCAATCATAGAGTTCAATTTACAACAGAACAGTTTCTGACTACCAGGTCCTGTTCCGCTGCCAAGAAACTATGGTTAGCGGCTCGATGGAAAGATACTTGTTATTTTGCACTTGACCTGTGCTGTTTCGCACTTTGTAAATAGAGCTTCGGTCATCCAAATGGAGACTTTTATCCTGGAGGCAAAATTTGTTCTTCAGAGCTCCTCAGGTCGCAGTTTTTCTGGGTTGATGGAGAGACTTTTTTTTAGATTTTGTTTAAAAAAACACAACTATAATGAAATAAGAATGTTAATCTTGGACCTCTGTGTGTCCTTCAGGGGTGATGTGGATGTGTCTGCTGTGTGTCAGTACCCGATTGAGGACGTCCGGAAGGTGTTTAATGGGCCGTATAAGGAGTACCGCGATACGTCCCAGCGCTGGGGCAGATATATGGGGAACGTGCCCAGCCCTCGTCCTGGAGCGGTAAGCATAATGAACCCCTGGAGGCAGTAGTGGCCAGAAATGTCACTTGCCAAAGGGTAATCAACTCTGAGGTGTTAAAAGTATTTTAATGCACATTGGAGAGGCAAATAACTACCTGCCCCCCCCAAGTATCCTTATTATGGACCCTGGTCACTTGGCCAAATTATAAAACTGCCATTTAATTCACAGTAATAAAAATTATTCATTTCTCATGAGTTTCTAATTTTTTTAAAGATTCAAAAATTAAACATTCAGCATAGAGAAAGAGAAATATTTTGGTGTCTCAAATTATTATACAATTACCTACATCAGAATAAATAAAATAGTGAATATATTTAAATGACTGGTCTAATGTAAGGTTTGTGCTTGCGTACTATAGTATGGTGTGCATAAAATTTTGAATTACATTTTTAAAAGGAATAATTAATTTAGATGAACTAATAGATCATTTTTTCATTGCAGTGCATTACAAACTGGGACAGGGACAACGGCTACAACAGCTCTCTGCTGCTGCCGGACACCACCCTGAACTTTGCCAAGAAACATCCACTGATGGAGGACACTGTGGAGGCACGCCCCCTGCTGCTCACCAAGGGCGTCAACTTCACCCGGATAGCGGTGGACCGGGTCAGCTCCCTGGACCAGCGCCAGTACAGCGTGCTATTCATAGGCACAGGTAAGTGCTGACCGCCTCTCTCTCTCGCTCTCTCTCCCCGCACACCCAAATCCTGACTTTCGGTTTCATGTGGTGCCCAGCGATGTGTCCCTCCTCATACATAACATACATAATAAGAGGGTGCGGCACGCTGGAATTCATCTCGGACCGGGCGGGGCGCCTGCCGCTGCGGTGCCTCTCTCCGTCCTGCTCCATGGGGCAAGTCCCCCACGGGCCCACAGAATCACCGGCCCTCTTGCTGCCAACGGGGCTCCAGGCTCGATTAGCCATTAAGAGAGCAGGAGACAGCTGATGCGGAGCAAGCAAATCTGGCCAAGCCGGTGTGTAACGAGCCAATGGCCGAGCTTTAGGATTAGGCAGGGGAGCAGAGATAAACCTGCGTGAAACCAAAGCGAGAGAGAGAGAGAGAGAGAGAGAGAGCGCAATGTCTTTTCCGCTAAAGGACCCCCACAGCAGCCTGTGCCCTTCTCCATCGTTTCCTGCAGCATGCAGGGTCAGTCAGTCATATCATTCGTGACAGGCACTCCAAAGTGGGGGCACAGAGGCAGAACAAACACTGTGCTCTCACCGGAGCGCCGAAACAGTCAGCGCTCGCAGTCACAGAAGGTCAAACAACCAGTGCCCAGCTCCAGCATTTCCACCAGTGTCACCTTTCAAGTTAATGATGGCTTCCAAGACCGGACCTGAGTTACACCTTAACGTCTGCTACAAAAAACACCCAAATCTGATTTATCTAAAATACACTTTTTTCTCGCTGTGTGTCCTCCCCTTTCCGCTTCCCTTCATCATCCTCTCTGTCGTCCGTGCCCTTCCTCTCCTCTGTTCTCCTCCTCTCTGTTCTCGCCCTGTCCTTTTATCTGGTCCCCCAGCGGACGGGTGGCTTCAAAGGGTGGTAATCTTGGGCACAGAGGCCCATGTAATCGAAGAGATCCAGCTGTTTGAGTCGCACCAGCCCGTGGACAGCATGATCATCTCCCATAGGAAGGTGCGTATTAATCCCGCAATGCCAGGGAGAGCCACAAATCTGCCGCTTCATTTCGATCCTAATCAGACAGAGCTTTTAAGCCTCAGTGTCATTAACAAGGTTCACTGAAAGGCAAATCGGGAAACAAAATGTCATTGTAATCGAAAAAGATTATCCAATTATCTTGTATTGTGTGCTTCTTTATATGCCTGTTCTCTCAATATTTCTAGTCTCTGGACTCTCTCTCATGTTTCATTTGTCTTTTCTCTGCAGAAGTATCTTTACGTTGGCTCGAGCTCAGAAGTTCTCCAGTTGCCCTTGGCCAACTGCAGCCGGTACCAGTCGCAGCCAGACTGCCTTCTGTCCAGGGACCCGTACTGCGCCTGGGACAGCGAGGGGCGCGCCTGCATTCGCATCGACCTCCACCGCGGGTGAGGCAGCGCGCTACTCTCTCGCTCTCCCGCTGCGTTCTTTAAATTGCTGCAGACACGCTGTTAACCCCTCTGCCTCTTTCCTGCAGGTCCACATCCACTTTAACGCAGGACCTCATGCTGGAGAGATTCAACAGCAGGTCCAAGTTCGACAAGCCCGTCTCCATCCCCAGCCCAGGTCAGTCAAGGCCATAGATGTCAAAGTTCGATACTGCAACTGTGTGTTGAATGGCCTGATAAATATGGCTGTCACGACCGTGAAATTAAGAGCATATATTTAGTGTTTAATTTTTTTCATTCTAGTATTAAGCTATTTAGTAAGCTAAATAATAAACAATAGACTACAACTTTTAAAGTTTTGTGTTTGCATTGAACCCTGGATAGAAAGAAATCCCTAAAATAATTACAAAAAGTTATATTCCTGTGTGCCTTTGTGAAAAAGTATATGCAGAATTGCTATTTAATTGCATTGGTCCAAATATCTCTCTGTCTCTCTCGTGCAAGTTGTCTCTGTAAAAATACATTCGCGGGGATATTGTAAACGAGCCGCTGTCACTGCAGGAGAGGTGTCTGTATAACCACAGCTTATCACGCCACTTATAGTTAGCCACTCAGCTGAAATCTTCCACAAGTCATCCGGATGGAACTTTCCAATTTCAGAATACTGGGTGGAGTGATGGGTCCGCTGTTTTCAGCCCCCAAATAAAAATATCCCCGTCATTATTAAACCGCGTGTATGTTGCTGTTTTTTTCCAGACCACTCCAGGCTGCAGAACGTGACTGTTGTGGTGGAATCCGACCTGGTCCTGCCCTGCCAGCTTGTGTCCAACCTCGCCCAACCCATCTGGTACCTGAATGATAAAGAGCTGCTCTTGGGGAACGAGGGCAGCAGCGGGCCGCGTTTCGACCGCAACCTGAAGGCCCTGGTGATTCCGAGGGCGGGATCCCTGCAGGCCGGCCGCTACGTGTGTTACTCGGAGGAGCAAGGGGTGAAGTTCCAGATGGAATGCTACCATGTCATCGTGGTGGCCAGCGCCCCCGTGTTCATGCAGACCCGTCTCCCGGACACCAGCATGGGCCTTTTCTGGGTGTTGGTGATTACTCTGGGCGTGGCTTGCCTGCTGCTGCTCGTCACTGCCCTCTATCTGAGGCGTCGGCTCAAGCTCGCTTTGGGCAAGGGGGCGGAGATGAAGCCCTTGGAGAGCACACTTGTCTACCCCATCACACTGCCCAAGGAGCCGCCCAGTTTCGTCCCCAGCAAAATGGCCAGCGAAGAGGACCGCTTCTGGGAGACAGGGCCTAACTATTATTACTCTGATGGCTCGCTGAAGATCGTGCCCGGCCACGCCCTGTCCACCAATTCAGCATCGCCCAGCACCATCCCCGGCCAACCCATCCACTCGCCCAGCCGGCTGAGCCTGACCAACATCCGCAACTCCGGCAGCAACGGCTACATCCGCCTCAACTTGAGCGCGGCCACGGAGGAGAGGGGAGTCTTGGTGGGTGGAGGTGGAGGTGGAGGGGGAGGTGGAGGGGGAGGAGGAGGGGGAGGAGGCCTGGGTGGCGGCAGGAACAGCTACTCCAGCCCTTTCAAAGAGGAGCTGCGCAGGACCCTGCAGCAGAGGAGCGTCCTCCCCGACGCCAACCCGGAGGAGTCCTCGGTGTGAAGACACGCCGCCGCCCCCCCCCCCCCACCATTATGGACACCTGAACTACCTCCCCTCCTTTTAAGGAGACTCTTTCTCTCTCTCGCTCACTCTCTCTCTCACCAATCGAACCACCATGCT